>NC_091102.1:2132500-2212500 GCF_024713975.1 Paralichthys olivaceus | reverse complement strand
CAGATTCTCAGCGTGAAGAGGACAAAAAGTTTATTTTAATATATTTTTCTGGAAGAAAACAACTGGACACAAAACGGGAAAAGCTTGAGGACAAAAATGCTCAAGTGAGGAGACAAAAGTGAAGGAATAAAAGGAAACAGAGGAGAAGAGGAACATCTGGAGGATACAGGAGGAGAAAAGAGGACCAGGAGGTTCAGAGCAGATACAGAGAAGAAAGGGAATAATCAAGAGCACCGGGAGAGAAAGTGATAAACCGAGAGAAGAAGAACAAAAAGAGGACGAATTAAAAGAAGGAGAACTGAGGAGGAATAATCAGAACTAAAGGAGGAACCAGAAATCCGAGGTTAAAGAACGAGCTGATCCCTGGTGTGAGAATGAGGCTCCTGCTGCTTCTGGCTGCTCCGCTCAGCATCCTCAGCCTCCATGTTTCCGTCCCGGCCTCCGCAGGCGGCGTGATCTCCCCGGGCCGGCTGGAGCGCTGGGTCCGCTCCGGCCTCCAGTCTCTGCAGTGGGACCAGCTGGACCGGTGCCTCCGCATGTCCTCGCTCTCCGAGGCGGAGTGCAGGCAGCTCGCCCACCTCCCGCCGTCCGCCGTGGCCGTTTACGTGTCGGAGCCACGCACCACGGCAGGTACAGAGGTCAAAGGTCACGCATCACCACAGTGTTTCTTATTCTGTGTGAGAATCTTATGACGTTTGTGGGGAAAAAAATCTTTGGCTCAAACAGAATATAATTAAATCTCTTTGATTATGAAGAAAAGGAGAAAATTAATTTATAAGGATTAAGAGATTAATTGTCTTAGAATAAACATAGTCCACTGATTAAATGGTTCTTATTCTCTGCACCACCTTAAAACAAGTCAAAGGGTTAAATGTTCTGTTTGAAACTCAAATAATAAAGTTGTGATGCTCAAATTCAAAGTTAGATTAATTTCAATAAATGTTTTATTCTGAATTAATTGCAAAAGACTGAATCATTTTTGTGCCTTGGTCTGAATATTAGAATCAATATTAATGTGGGTCAAGATGTTAAGATGATTAAATCAAATTAATATTAGAATAAATAATACATTAAAATATATTTATGAACATTAAATTATATTTATGAATATTAAATCAAAAATCTTTAAAACCTGCATCTGTATTAAATATTTAGAAATTTGCGGGTACTGTTGAAGTGTGTTGAGGTATTTCTATTTTATTTTACTCCAAAATAGTAGAATTAACTTCCACAATCAAATTTCTCTCTTTAATGGATCATTACAGTTGATTTGTGCTACAATGAGGAGTCTGCTCTTCCACAACCCTTCAGGTTCCTCGGACAAAGTTCTGGCCATCCTGCCGGACTCCTCAGGTGGGACAGTGGGCTCCAAACCTCGGGGAGGCTTCGGCATCAGCCAGATGCCGAATGGACACCAGCAGCCTTTCCCTGGATCCATGGCCCACGATGCCGTGCTGGTGCTGGATCCCAGCCCCGGGGAAAACTTTGGACACCCGGTGGTCCTCTTCTATGTGGACGTGAACGTGACGAAGAAGAGATGCTCCCACCTGGACGGCATTTACCTGGGTGAGTCCGTCTGATTTCATTTGTGCAAAGTTCTCAAAACATCTACATTTGACTGTGTATAGTGTGTAATGGAAGTAATGGAAGTATTTATCAGCTAAAAATATAGAATATAAAGTTTCCTTTTCCCGGATGCACTACAAATAGTACAGACAGCATCATGTGGTCGTAGTAAAATAGTAGCAGCACTTGTGATAGTTCCAAAAGTAGCAGAAGCGATAATAACACCTGATGGTGTTCTGCAGGGTTCTTTTCTCGGCCCATTGCTGTTTACATCGTACAGAGTAATAATCAGTCTCCCTAATCTCTACTTAAATATCTGTTTCTGTGCAGATGATGTGATTTCAAATGTCCCAAACTACTACGACTAAATATTATCTAGATAAGTACATCAACTCAGTAATCTTGACAGAAGACAGAACTACTAATACATTACTAATAGCGGCCAATCCGACAGGTAGGGAGCTTTAGATGGGGCCTTGACGCTGGTGGCAGTGCGGTGGTGAGGGGACGGAATCATAGCAGCATAGAGTGCCATGATAGTGGAGAAAGGCACTATGGGTAAGGTGGCGTAAGGAGAGCCCTGAGCGTGAGGACGAGACGAGGCCTGTCGACAGTTTTCAGGAGTTCTCGTTGCATCTATACTTAAAGCTGTTTATGAATTTCTCCTTGAACACGTGCACCAAATACACAGTGTATGCACGTGTGTATGTTGTGTGTGTGTGTTGTGTGTGTGTGTTGTGTGTGTATGTTGTGTGTACTGAGTGCGCTGGTTTTGCCTTTAACTGGAGCAGAAGAGACGAGTTGGACGCGCGTGGACCCATTTATAGCTCATTGTGCGATGCAGGACGTTTTCCTGCTCAGAGCGCGTTCGACCCGACTTCAGCACTTTGTTCCCACAGCTACACCTGCGATGTCTCCGCCTGCGTGTGTTTGCATTTTCTATTTGTGGTTTAAGATTCACGCTAAGGACATTTGCAACGTGGGAATATCTCTGGTTGTTCATCTTTTCCTGTTTTGTTTATTATGATGTTCAGACGAAGAATATGAAAATTCAGTTTAATTTCCTTTTAGTTTAGAGCAAAGGATAAGAGAACCAAGGTCAGATAAGAAGGTCCATGTCCCATCTGCTAACATGGAGGAGGTCTGGTTTGTAACATACTCACTCTAATCTGTCTTCTAAAGTTCTAAAAACATGTGTCGGGACCAGCGCCTCTGTTGAGAGGATTTCAAACCTTTCAAACCTTTGTGACATCATCAAACCTCCGTGCGTCTAAAATAAAACGCTCGCTTCACAGTGGACAAAAAGCCAAAAGAGTAAAAGTCTCCAAAGTGCTTCATTCATGTAGAAACGGGTCTAATGGGACAGGAAGTCAATGTGTTCTGCGTCGGTCCTCACAGGTTCTGTAAAGTCATCGCGTGTTGAAGTGAGAGTCGCTGACCTCCTGCTGTGAGAGAGGTTGGGGCCAGATGTTGAGGTGAATTTGGCTTCGTGTTGCACAAACACACACCGGTCAATTATTCATGCACACGGAGCACGGGGGCCCCCTGCTGGGTCCCGTGGACGGGGATCGAACAACATCTCTAAGAGCAAAACTTTCTTTGGGCCAAATTTAACCCTGGAGGAGAGTGGAGGGAGGAGGAGAGATGGAGGAGGGGAAAGGGGGAGAAAATGTGAGATAAACCAGAAGCTAGGGGAGTGAAGGAGATAAATGACAGAGGGCAAAGGAGGTGAAGAGAGAAGTGAAATCAAAAGGAGCACGATGGAGCTTTGGGTTCTTCAGGCTATGTTTGATAACGATCACCAAGATAAGATGAGATGAACGTTTATGTATAATTGTTATAAGTGAGTGTGTTTTAAATATCTTGTAGTGGCCTGAAACAAAAAAGGTCAAACTCCTTGTGAAGTCACTCAATCTGATCAAAACTGTATCTATCACCTTCTTCACGTCTCCAGGGGACGAGTGTTTGACTCTGGCCCTGAAGGGTCGGTGTCAGAACCAGCTGAAGCGTCGGCAAGCCGGGCCAGAGAGGCTCATGGGTAACGGACACAGCCGGCTGGCGGGTGGGGGCCTGCGCGGCGGCACCGTCAGCACCAGTGGCGGCGGCCGGCTGGTGGAGCGGGCCGTCGGAGGGCTCTGCGAAGTCCACTTCCTGCCGCTGGTGGTCGGGGTCGGAGACAGAAACCGAACGCAGAGACTCAGATGTGTGGGTGAGGAATTCAGCACCGACACGGTTCAAAGGAACATTTAGGATTTTACTCAATAGATAAAACCTCAGGAAACCATCGACACCAACAACATTTCAACTCGAGACCACAAAAGGTCAGAGGAACAACCAACACCGTCATTATCCATCCAGCGTTCAACTGATTCCACTTCACGCATGTCACTGAAAGTTGATTTTCCAAGCGTTAAGTGACGAGGATTGTTAAAATCCACCTGCGTTTTACAGCTTCAGTCGGGTTCTGTTGCACTTTTCCTGGTGGGAGGCTTTCTGAGCGAAATGCACGTTCTGCCAAGACCACCCACACCCGCAGCCTCCGCTACAAACCTGCGAGTCGTGAGAAAGCTTATGGGGAAAACGTTTTTTTAAGCTGTTATGGCAAACACAGTCAATCCTCAGGATAAAAACCAAAAACCCACTTCCGACATGCTGCCAATATGTGGAGATAAAGTCCTCTTTAATGTTTGGTTGGGTCCCAAGCAAACGGTCTTAATGTCAGGAAATGTGTTTAATGCCCTTTGAGAAGTTGTTTCCGAGACAAACACCTGTGCCCTGACTCCTTCTTTGTTCCTTCCTCCCACAGACCACACAGAGTTTGCGAGGTGTCCTCAGCCGCTGCCGATGGGTTCTCCGAGTCTGCCTGTCTCCAGCTGCGAGCTGAATAAAAACACCCGCCGCTGCCACCAGCAGCCGCTCGCCACTCACCTCTCCTGCCGGCTCTACCAGACCTGTGACCACGCCGTGCTCCTCTCAGGTACGTTAGTTTAAAATATATATTAATAATACAAATTAAAACATCACCAACGTCTTAAAAAGGTATTTTCAAACATTGATGTGTAACTGTGATGACTGACCTGCTGCAGGCGGCTGGCAGCAGCAGATGACGTTCCAGCGTCACATTGAAAATCTTCAGAGGTTCTATAAGATGCTGCGGAACAACGGCTTTCATAAAGATCACATCAAGACCTTCTTTGCCAGCAGTGGACAACTTCCTGGTACGAAGATTTCAATTAAAAAAACACGAAAAAACACTAACGATGGAAGAAGGATTCATAAAATGTATTTAAGTAAAACTGGATCTACTCAAGTATAAAATACTCCATTAGCCGTAAACATCCTGCGTTTAGATTTTGAGTTTGTCGATAAGTAAAGGTACAAAACTAGACTAAATATAAAAAGTAAAGTTTTAACCATGAAGAACATAGACTGTAGTCCTCCTCCTCCATGTTGGTGAATGGGACGTGTACTCGAGGCTGGTTTTGTCGTTTTATGCAGTTTTTGGTCGAAGCGTTTTTTGGCTTCATTTCTGGTAGTTAGAGGAAGTGTCCTATATCTTTATACACAGTCTGTGACACAGAGCTAGATATAACTGTGACTATACAACTATAAAGCCAGTATTATTATTATATATAATCAGTATTTTATTGTTGCTGTTTGACTGCTTTGTGTTCTTTTGGTGTATTTTGTTTATTCAAATATTTAATCCTCTTGCTGTGAGATTTGCATAAATGAAAATATCTAATTCACATTTCCCTCCGACAGAGGACATGGAGGGCGTGTACTCGGCGACAGAGAAAGCGGTGATTCGTAACCACGTGTCGTACGTCTGCAGGAAGCAGCACTGCGCCGACACGCTGGTTCTCTACCTGAACTCGCCCACACGCAACGATGGCACCATGCTGCTGTGGGACGCCAACCTCAACGGCATCGTAAGAAAAACAAGTGCTGCACACAGTTTAGGAAAAAATTAGTTGTCGGAGAAGTTTTCTGAAAATGAGGACATGAGCTCATCTTTGGCTGTGGTCATGAGCTGCTGGTAAACAGGACATTTAATGAATCTAACGTATCTTCTGTTAATATGTCGGATCAGAGAGCTGCGTGTTTGAACACTGTAATCAAACGCATGCGCAAGATGGAACATTTTAGCTTCGATTCTGGAGAGTGGGAGGAAGTGGAGTCCCGTCGTCCATCTTTAAATACAGTCTATGAGAAACCCCAATAAATATTGTAATAATGCGATTTGAGGAATTTGAAGAAACTTCGTAGATCATCAAACTCATCTGCAGCAGTTTGTTTTGAGAATGCGAGAAAAGCCTCTGAAGACGTACGATTGGACGACCCACCCTAAGTGTCTTCTTCCTTCCTTTCCCTCTCCAGGCCGATCTGAAGGAGCGATACTCGGTCAACGAGCTGCTGGCCGACCTGGCCGGCTGCAGGGCCACTCGCGTCCTGCTCTTTGTGGATCAGAGCTACAGCGGCGTTCTGTCCAAGAGGCTGCGAGGGTCCCAGAAACACCTCAACGTGGTCCTGATCCCAAAGCAGTCGCGGCAGACCCACAACCACCACAACCAGAGGGTGAACGCGGGCTCGGAGGACGGCAGCTGGTCCTACATCCGCCCTGCGATCTGCCTCCTGGACCACCTGGGGAAGGTAACATAACTGTTCGCCGTTAAGTTTGATTTCTTGCGTCACTCTTCTAAACGACCTCCTGACCTCTTCCACTCACGATGCCTTTCAGGCTGCGGGGATATCTCACCTGCTGGAGCCGTGGGCCGGCCTCTTGAACGTGACGCTGGCGGGCGCCCCCTGCAACGCCACGCCGCCGCTGACCGACGGGGAGATGCGACGAGAGTACCAGGGCTGCCAGAACCTGCCGACCGCGCTGTGGCACCAGAAACACAGGAGGACCAACTGAGAGAGAGAGAGAGAGAGAGAGAGAGAGACACTGAGACTGACCAGGAGAGAGAGAGAGATTTATTATGGACACACACATACAAACACACACACACACACACACTCACACTCACAGGACACACACAAGGTGTTTGCGGTGTGTGTGTGTGTTTGTGTTGACTTATGTTGCAGTGTGCTTGGTGGACACTGAAGTGTGTGTGTCCTAACTCTGAACTCGAAGACTGTAACCATGGCGATGACAGCTCATCCCAATGGGAGTGTCCTGAACGCCATGTTGTGTGTGTGTGTGTGTGTGCGTGCGTGTGTGTGTGGTCGTGTGAGTTCAGCAAGAGGACAACCACACTTGGAGACTATTGCTAGCTTACGCTCGGGTCAGTGTGTGTGTGTGTGTGTGTGTGTGTGTGTGTGTGTGTGTGTGTGTGTGTGTGTGTGTGTACGCCACATCTCCTGGGCACTTTAACATGTCAGAGCCAATCATCCGCCTGTTTTAATCTTTACGACATTTATTACTTCTTCCTTCTTTTCCTTCATTTTGTCCTTTGCTTTACCTTTTGTCTGCAACCTTCCCTCCCTCTCTTCCCTAACCTCCTTCTCGCCTCCTTCTCTCCTCCCTTTCCTTTCTTGAATTTCTCATTTCGCTCAGCTGCCTCCATCTTTTTCCTCTCCTCTTTCCTACATTTCATTTTTTCAGTATCTTTTCTTTATTAACTCCATCTCCACATTTAAAGATAATATAAAAACTGGAATTACAGCAAAAGGGACGAAACACTGAGACGTAAAGTGACTTTCCGTCCGTGTGTGATGTGTATTTTGAATTTATTTCACAAGATGACGAAACTCTTAGCTGTTGCGACACTTTTTTTGGTCGAACTATTACTTCCGACACAGAGAGTGAGTTTTTTAATCTCAGTATTCACAGTTTCTTTGAGAGAAAATGATCCACACTCGCCAGATGTTTATTCAGTTTATTTAAAAGATGATTCTATATTGTTCTCATGAAAAAAAGACCAAAGCCAGCAGTGCGTTCGTCTGTCCATCGAAACAAGTTCCCTTCTCTTCTTGTGGCAAACATCCCTGAAACATTTGGACTCTGAAGTTTTCAGCAATCATCCCTGAAACAATCAAGCATGAAAACGAACTTCCAAATAAAGTTATTGTTGATTTTGGTCTTTTCATTTGATTTATTGCTAAAAAAAACTAAAATATCCTGAAAAAGAGAGCAACAGTCATTTTTCTGGAGAGCAGAGTCTCGACCCAATAAGACTTTTTCAATCATTTGCAATGTCAATCAACGGCGCCGTGGAAACCACATCAGGTTTTTAACAAATGTCAATAATCCCCAACTTCAGAAACTGTTGACAAATGAGCTGAGGCCTTTATGAAATGATGGCCAGCACTGCAGAAAAAAAATCTGGATTCTATGTTTAAATACCAGAGTCTGACGTCAGGAGGTTTTTTAAATATATATATATGTGTGTGTGTGTGTGTGTGTGTGTGGAGGTGAAGGAGTTTTCATGAGGAAGGACAGTAAGATGGAGCCGAGACAGCCGGGAAACGAGAGACGAGGAGATTGGTTAGCAGCGATCATGATTAAGATATGAAGCACTGAGACTGCCCTCGCTGCTACGCAGACTGTCTATGGCATTTTAATAAAGACGTGTGAGTGTGTGTGTGTGTGTGTGTGTGTGTGTGTGTGTCTGGTCCATCACATGAAACATGCACACGCTCTAACATTAACCATCTCCACACTAACAACGTGCGTGTTGGCTTTGCTGGATGTTTGTGACTTGTCTCCTGTCATGTTTTAGTTTTCCTCGCGGTAACCACACAGATCATATGAACCACAGTCCAGAGTGCACCCCATCCCCCCACCCCCTCCCCCCACCCCGCTGTGCTTCATACCGATGTCTCCTCGTTGTACTGATATTACCGTAGACGTTTGTTTGCTCGAGCGACGGACGTTAAACTTTCCAGTTTGCGTCGGGACATTTCTGAACCGGGGCCTCGTCCAACGAGTCGACAGTTTGTGCATATTCACAGTTTGTGTAACGATCTGTACAGAATACGAGATGTAATTTAGCTGAAATGTTTCTAGTTGCATGCAGCATCACAAAAATCTAGTCAATAAAAAATACTTGTAGAAAGCAGAGATGTATCAGAGATTCATTTGTTCAGTTTCCACGTCTGAAGCACTTTCCTGACGGTGGTGAGCTACTGCCCAGATATAATCAACACAGGAACGACTTTGAGGTGAACCTTACTCTAAAAGGAAGTTCAGCAGAATAGTTAGACTTGCTCCAGGATTTCAAAAGTAAAAAAACTGACTTAATTCTCTCAGAGTTAAAAGACATGTTTACCTGGAAACCAATACTCCAACATTAACCTGTTTAAATCCAGTGTCTGAATAACACACGACCATGTAAACGGAATTGTCTGATTGACTTAACCTGAATAAAGTCATCAATCATTAAAATGATCAAAATAACACGTGTGGAGTATTTTGAACGCAGTGGCATTAAGTGGACACGTGTTTATTTCTCAAACCTCATTAATTCTCAATGTTAGATACTGAGCACACTTTGTTCGTCACATTGTTTTAACTGAACTGAATTAAAATGGATTTTAGTACATGTGACGTTTACAGAGAAGTATAAAACCGACAGATGTGTAAATAAATTCTAATGTTCATCGCTGAGTTTAAGGAGAAAAGACACGACTCAGTTGTTGTTACGTTGGTTTTTATTGCTAACGAGAGCCGGACACATTCTCTCCATCTGTCTCCGTGTCCTTCAGGCCCTCAGGCCCTCAGGCGGCTGATATAGTGTTTCCTCCAAACACTAACTTTCAACCCGTTCAGGATGTTTTGACCAAAACATTCACAGTAACACAATCGCTTCGGTTTTTAATGACTCAGGTGGAATCATGTGTCCACTGCTGCGTCTCCTGCTGCGGAGGAAACTTTCACCTTGACATTTCACTAAGTTCTTCTCATTGTTCATCGGTGCCACTGAGCGAACTTTACCGTTTGGTGCGATCTTGTTTTCCACGACTGAGGCTACATTCAAATATCATCCACGCTACTATTACAGTGAATGTAGCCTCAGGAGCCGGGCATCAAACCACTACTTTTCTCTGAGTGCACAACCCACTTGACCTCCTGAGCCATAGTCACCGAATGCTTGTCAACCTCACGTTAACTGGACAATGCCGATGGCAGCTTCCGTGCCCGAGATATTCTGGCTTCGTTTTCTCAGTGGGAGAAGGTGGAGAAGCCTCGTCCATCTTAGTTTAAACTCTACGGTTCCTCATTCTGAAAAAAAATGTTCCTACTGCTACTTCGGTAATTTAAGAACCAGCTGCAGAGATTCAGTTTCTTCAGATTTATTTTATCCAGAGGTGCAGATACATGAGAATATGTTAGATATGAAAAAAGTTTACGATGTGTTCGAGTCAAGTTTCCTGATCTTGATTGTCGATGTGTGTTTCTGTTGTTGGTCCGTTGAGAGTTTTCTGCTGTTTCATCCACATGGCTGCATACAGACCTCCCTGCAGCAGCAGCTCCTCGTGTCTGGACGAGGAAACAAGAATGACACGAGACAACAAAGAGTCAAAGCTGCATATTTCAACAAAAAAAAAAAATGGACCAGTATTAAAACCTTTTCCTTCAACGTGGATTCTGCTTCGGGTTCTTCACCAGAACCTGAATCTTTGGCAGCAGTTTGAACAGTTCCCAGCTGGAATTTAAAAAAAGTTTTCAAGATGGAAAATTTGTGGCCGTGTTATATTGTAGCAGTTGGAAAGAAAGGATGGAGAAGGTATGCGAGAAATTTCTGGAGCAAAAGAGAATATAGTGACTTGCAGAATAATGCAGCATCTATAATAACATTACAAACACGTGGAGGAAATCAGTGTTCACCAAAGTTAATCCCCAACATGACCTACTTGGCAGAAGTAAAATTTAAGAAACCAAAAATGAAAAGAAAGATTGAGCAGGCAGGACGTGGGTCACTCATAATGTCTTGTGACACCAGAGCTGCGTTAAGAACAAAGTTGAGCTGTTTAAAAATCCTCTTGGAGACTTTAACCAACTTTACTATGAATTAATAAAACCACGAGTCTGTGACTGTCTGGACTGAGAGATGGAGAGAGAGGGAGAGGAAGAGAGAAAGCGAGGGTCAGGAATCAAATAAAGAGACAGAGATGATGGAGAGGACAGGATGGGATGATAGAAAAAGAAAAGAAGGGGAGATGTGGATTCAAGTGGTCAATCGAAGAGAAAAAGAGGAGAGAAAAGTGTGTAAACCTAAGACTTAATCACGGACTTGTTGTTTCATTGTTTTATTTATTGTCTCATCAAATATGATTCTTGTTAAATGTCCTAATGACAAATACAGGAATGAATGAAACTGAGAAAAGATTAATAAGGTTTGGTTTGATTAAATTAATCCATTTTCAGACATGAACTCCAGAAATTCACTGTTATGTTTTAAACAAATGAGAAGCAGCAGGAGATGGTTGGGGTCAGACTCATAAAGAGCCGAGGACAGCAGCAGGAGAGAGGACGTAGAAAGTTTTCCTCCCCGTGAAGTTTCTGAATTTTTCCTGTCGCATTTTCACAAAATTTTCACCAAACTATTATTTATTTGGATGCGTGTTGTTCGGCGTTTTTCAGAATTAGCCGGCTCAGTGTGGATGTAAGACTGAAGGTAAACCCCGAGGACAGGATGAGGCGTCCCCCTGGCTTTGTCTCACGATGCACCCCCCCACACTTTGAGGCACAAACTGTGTGTATTCCGACACCGGAGGTTAAATGGGCCTGTCCCGTGTTTACATCACAGTGTCAATCAAAAGATGAATGGGTTTTTTTTTCGGACGGTTTGCCTTCCACATGCCTGCAGGGTTAAACCGGGTTCTGCTGCGAGGGCTGGTTTAACGCCAGCGTGCATGTGTTTGTGCCGCTCCACATGTGACCGCCTCATCTCTCAGGTGTGTTCTCGCTGTCGTCCTTTGTGCATCTGTGTGTGAAACAGTGTGCGAGAAAGGGAAGTCTTCGTAACCAGCTCCTATATCAAAAGGTCGTACGCATCAGCAGGTAAGAGACAGCTCCACTCTGTGTGTGTGTGTGTGTGTGTGTGTGTGTGTGTGTTGGTCAATCAGCCTCTGGGTGTGGGATGGATACCAGGAGGTTTAAGGGTCACACACTAAAACACACTCTGAGGTTTTGATCTACTGATAACAAATTTGCAAGCACTTAGGACACACAACAACATTCAGATGCCTCTCTCACACACACACACACACACACACACAGTCATCAGTGCCTCTGGTCGGAGGATGGGATTGAGCGGGAAAAACAAAACCTCACCTCCCTCTTTCTGCTACGTGTCCGTTGTGAAGCACGAGGATCTGGTCGGCTGCGACGATGGTGGATAACCTGCAACATCACAATCAACGTTACTCGTCACATGTTTTAGTCCGACTGAGTCACCGGCTGGATCGTGTTCAGAGTTCAGTGTTGTGATGTCGTGTTCTCTCGTCCTGTGTCGATACTTCAGAAAACATTCATCCGTGTAAATGTGAATCTTCAGACCCAAGTACACAACTTTTCACAATAAAAGCTCTGTGATTCTGCTCAATATAATTACAGCAACAAACTGAACATTGTGCTTTTAATTTGTGAAGACAAACAAACATCTTTTTAACAGACACAAACTCGGAGATATTCTTTTAACACAAGTGAAACATCATCAAGTTTACGTCAAAGACTTTGAACCAGTCGGCTTCTTTGCAGCGCTTTGGGAGATTTCTTGTGAAATTCCAGAGGAGCTGCAGGTTGAGAAGAGATGGATGAGGAAAATTAGGAAATGGGAAAAGATGAAAGATAAAACGATGTGTGGTCCGATGTTAAACACATTCAGCGACACACACACACACACAGTCACTCGTCAGTCACCACTCACAGGAACATTCGGACGTCGCTCAGGGCTGGAGAACTCTGAATGAACTTCTCTGTAAATTATTCAAGTTAATATTTATGAGTCTGATTAAAGCCACACTCAGCGATCTGAATGGTTCCCAGCGACAGACGCCACTTCGCCACGTGACCACGAAAATTATTTCCGGTGCAGCGACGAAAGTTTTCCACAGATTCTTAATTTTCTCTATGATAAATGTGCTAAAAATAGGATTTTTTGAAAAGCGAAGGGGACAAACTGCTGAATGCCACTTTAAAGCTTCAGCAGAGCCGCCACTCTGCTTTAATATCATCGAGACCATCTCTGGACGTCCGCCTGCTCAATATTTGATAGGAAGCCTCGGTCGCAGGTAGAAATATCTCTCTCTCTCCAGAGAACGCAGATGTCAACGCTTGTTTTTCTTCTCCTCTCATTCAGAGCAAGAAGAAAAACATCCAGTGTGTTCACGTGCATTTTACTGAAGGTGTAGTCCGTGTCCTGATTTTAGCGAAAAGAAAGTTATTTGTTTTACTTTGGTCAGTGAAGTGGAGGAATCTGCTTTTCGACAAACTGTCTCTTCCCTCAGGTCTGATTATTTGAATTTTGACTATAATGGAATTTCTCAATAGTGTAGCTACAACTTCCGCATCTTTGTGATGTCAGGTTTTTGCACGTGTACCGTATATGACGCGGCGAGCTTCATGTCAAGATTAGGAGCTGGTGAAAAATCCATCCAGTGAGTGAGAGTCGTGACCTGCTGCTGCGTTTTAATTTCATTACAGGCCCGACTGAGTCAGTCAATGAAAACAGATCGGACCCAGACTCCATCTGCTGCTGCTATTGAAAGATTAGGAAGCTGCTGGATCAAACACCGTCGCTCAACATATAATCAACATGTCGGAGACTTACACTGTAAAACAAACAGGAATGTGATCCCATCTAAAAGTCTTCAACTAGATCATTTGTTATAAGTTGAAAACTGAAACAAACTCATTTAGTCGACGCCAGCGTTAACATAAAATAATAAATAATGTTCCTCTGACAGATTCTTGTGTGAAAGTTAAGTTAATCTAAATCCTGATGGAGCGTGTTCAAGCCGTTACTTTGCCAGTTAGTGCCACATTTCTTTGTTGTTGCTGAGATGTGTATGTGAGTCACAGTCAACATGTGTGACCCGTGTTTGTACGTGTGGCTCAGAGTTTCCACACGGGAAGAATGTTCCTTCAACTATCAGGTGTAGGACTCTGACGATTACCAGCGGCTCATGATTCAAAACGTGTGAAAATGGGTTTATGCTCCGTGAGGTTTTGAAACTGGATTCCAAACAGGCCGTGGAGCTGTTTATGTGAGGGTAAGACGATGTAAATAAACTTAAATTGGTGACTGAGTGAGTCCAATTTTGAGGACGCGATGATCGGGTTCTAACAGAATCAGCCCAATCAACACTGCGTCTGCACGAAATAGCAGAACACAAAAGTAGGAAATGTGGTTCATGGCTGGAAGCAGCTGCACAGCAGGAGAGAGGAGAAGGAGACAAAGTGGTTCAGACTGCAGCGAGAGAGCAGTTTACAAAAACAGCAGAATCAAATCTAGTTTGCTTTCTTTCTGCAAAACAGCTCAAACCAAACTGCCTCACGTCTTTTAATCCGTCTGCGTCTCCGTGCGCCTCTCGTTTGGGTGTTTCTCTCTGGTTAGCATTGTTGTGATGAAGACACCGGCCGGAGCTGGTCCGGAGCAGCCGATGCAACGTACAGAGTCAATCTAAAACTTAGTGTGAGCGCATAGATCTTTTATAAATAAATAAATAAAAATACATAGATATATAACCGAACCCATAGCTGCTGCAACATTTACAGGACCTGCCGCCTCGTTTAACGTAGCCTTTTGCCCGATATGAACCGAGGCCCCCTTGTGGGCGTCTGTGCTCAGATTATTAATGATTATTAATTATGGATTTCTTCTGCCGAGCACACGTTGCTGGGACATCGAGAAAATCGGGGTAAAATCAAATCAACACTATTTTTAACACCATCACAGAATATTTAACTTCACATAGAAATAGTTTAAACTTAATCTTTGTTCTGGTTGTTTTTGTTTTGTCAGTAATTCTTTTAAAAATTGAATTCAACCCTTCGCTTTTGACCAGTTGATCAAATGGGCCGACCTCATCATGAAACAGTGGAGACCAGGGTTTAATGATGTCCGTCACAGAACAGGATAAACATGATCCATTGTGTGGAGTTAAGTGATGAAGACCGGGGACGTGCAGCGATGCAGGAATCAGCTCCACCGGCTGCTTCGCTCCTGATGCAGTTTAGTGTCTGCGATTGTCAGAGCCTTTCAAGTCTTTTTTTTCAAAATCACTCCGACTGATGAACGAGCAGACATCTGTTTCTTTTACTTTTGTTGACCTGTCATCACGCGTCACCTCATATCCTCCAATCAGCTTTCCCTTTAATCTCTCCATCCTTCTCTTTGTGTGCGCTCTAATCCTGTTTTTCTTTCACCACGTCCCACTTTTCCTTTCATCTCCTCCGTTCACATTTGGTTTTTCTTTTCAGTTCATGTCCCGTATTATCACGGCCGTTACCACATTGTAACAGAGCGCTGACTTTTATAGCGCGAGGGACAGAAACCAATGTCCAGTTCCACACTGAACCATGTGTTCGTCAATAATAAAACCAGGACCGTAACTCTGGTATGAACACAATATAACTTCACAAGTTCATTGATCAGCTCTGATCAGTTCAATCATGTTCATCCGACCATAGATTCCAACATCCTCACTCCGGTGGTTTGATATATTATTAAATTCCAATTTCATTCTGTAAACATTGCACGATGGCTGCGAAGAACCACAGATAGTTCGTGTGGGAAATACTGCGACGCCCTTAAAAGTCCTTTGAGCAAAGCTGTGTTCCTGAATCTGGTGTAAATACATCCAGATCCTGAGGCCCTGTTTGCCAAATCTGATCCCAGGCCACCTCGTCGGCGGCTCCGTGGGCGGTTTCCTTCCAACTAGAAAATGTAGCTGGGAGAAAAATAAAACTGAGGCAAAATCATGATGGAAATATTGCAACACCGGAACAACTAAAACCAAAGCTGAGCTACATTTTCACTGACATTTCCCTGAAAGGTCTGTTTGTGAGAATTCATATGTCGGAGTCCTGCTGCTCTACCAGGCTCCGCCCCTTGCCTGAGCGTTCCAGATGTTTCCCTGTTGTTGTGAACGAGTCTGACCCTGACGAGAGAAACTATCTGGAAAACGTCTTTTCTGTCTCATGAGAGAATTCAATGATGGTCAACAGGTGAATGCTCAAGTACAAGAAGGAAACCTATTAGGAAGCTTCCGGGTCATAAATAAAGAATGAAGGAGGAAGGAGGTTTCCTTCCTGACGAGACACATCTTCGTACAACGTAACGTCACCTGTGTGCGACCACTATAGTCGTCCTGTTGGTGCAGACCTTGGCCAGTGAAGCCTGGATGTTCCTCTCAGTTTGGGTGTCCAGCGAAGAAGTGGCCTAATGAACCAAACACAGTAAAAGGATTCACTGTTGTTGCAGTAGACACCGAAACAAAAGAACACTTCCGCTATTAATCGATAAAATGTGTGAGTTCAGGACCGCGTGGAGTCGCCCTCTGCAGGTCGTTGAACAGAATACAGGAGTCTACGTCCATCTTTACATACAGTCGATGTAAACAGGTGCAAGTGCTGCCAGGTTCTCTTTTTAATTGTGCAAAAAATAAAGGTTCTGTCACCTCACCTCATCCAGCAGAATGATCTGAGGCTCCTTCAGGATGGTTCGAGCTATCGCCACTCTCTGCTTCTCCCCGCCACTGAGCTTCAGCCCTCGCTCGCCCACCTCCGTGTCGTAGCCTGGCACCACAACGCGACGTGAATTGGCAAAACACAAAAACATATCTCAGCAAAAACAGGGGCATTTTTTTTATCATTAGCATTTAAACACACGCACACACACACCGTGGCCTGACCCTGAGGCAGCTCCAGGATTCTGGTGTGTATGTCGGCAGCCATGGCGGCTCTCTCCACCTCGTGGTCGGTGGCTGTAATCCGGCTGTAGCGGATGTTGTTGCCGATGGTGTCGTTGAAAAGAACCGTATCCTGGGGAACCACTCCGATGAACGACCTTAGAGACGACTGGTGCACCTGAGACACGGCGGGGAAAATGAGGTAGAGACTTATTCTACCGCTACAAGGGTTACATCCTTCTACTAATCCGTCTGTTGGAGAGACGGGCGACTTCTTGGAATCATGAACACTCGATCTTTTTAGGCCTCCGTGCTGACATCCAACGTGATCTCGCAGAAACATCTCCTTTCTTATTTGGTATGAATTTTCTATTAGAAGGTCAAAGGCCAAAGTGTGAAATAACAAACCAGGCTTTTTGGTCTCAGGAAAGTTTTGAGGGAATTTCTTCAAATATGAAACAAACGTTCACTTCGATTCACAGATGAACTGATTAGATTTCAGTGCTCACATGTTTTTGTCCTCATCAACATGATGTCTCAAATCTGCCTTCAGGAAATTTCTAATTCAAATTTAGACCCGTTGTCACTTAGACTGAGAGATGAATTAATTAGATTTCAACATGAAACAGGAAATCCTGTCTGCAGAGGAATCACAGGACGCTCATTCTGGTCTCGATCTAAAACTTGATCCGAGACACAGAATGAAGGTCACACACACACACTTAGCATACATCTACATCAATGTTGCATGACTAAATTCATCCTATACTATATAATGCATGCTGCTCCAGGTCACAGATAGTACACATGTCCTTAAGAGATTTCTGTGCGTCTCTCCGAAGCTTTAACGCACAATTTTTTTTTTGTCCTCCGTCTTTCGTACAATCAACAACTTAATTAAAAAACTGAGGGGGAATAAAATGTGATACGCAGATGATTGTTCTCAGAGCAGAGGGAGCTCAAATCTGTTTATAAAGATAAAGGTAATAAACACTGTCCTCCATGTTAGTGGACGGGACATAGACCAAATTGACTTGTCACACTGATGATTCTTCAATCGATCACATTCCTGATAAGCGGCTCCATTCCCTGATCACCACTGATGTACAAGATAGCAGCGTTTTTTTCCGGGACAGTTTAGTTAAGAACAGCTGAACCAAATTGTCTTGGAACTCGGTGGAGGGGTGGGCTCTGGCCCAGGGAAGAACTCGTTAACTAATTAATTTTGGAGCAGATTCAATCGAGAAGGCAGCAGAGTTTGTTTTTGATATTTTCCTGAACTACTCTAGAAGTAATGCAGAGATCACTATGATGAAAACCTGACGTCTGTAACTACGAACAGGGGAAGTTTGATGTGGATCTGGATCCAAAATATTCCTTTCATCTATGTCAGAGGATCAATATCTTCCCTGCGATTAATGCAAACAGATTGCAGAACACTGCTGCGTACAAATATGTCTCCAATCTTAATACATGTATTTGGAATGTGTTGATAAAGTGGCCAATCAGCCTTGGCGGAGGAATCGCTCTTTGTGTCTCAGTCCAGCTGTTGAACTAAATCTCCCAAGGAACTGCTTTGTGTTTTCGGCTCAGTTGCTGCAAAGAATTTATTCCGTCTCCGTCTATTCCGTCCATCGTCACTTCATCGGGATCAACGACGACTGAAACGTTTAAGATTTGATCGGATGGAACGAGATGAGTTGATCGTGTCTTCAGTCTTCTGTTGAGGGCGGATCAAACTGACATCAATATGCCGCATGTGTCCAAACCGGTGTGAGTGAAATCACTGTGATGTGTTTCCCCTGTTCAACAATAAACCTCTCAGCATCCTATGAATTTTGTCTTCTTCTCTCTCCAGATATAATTTCCTGTTTCCAGCGACTCTCAGGTCAGTGCGCAGAACTTTTGAGTCTTTCCTGCAGAAAGCTTTCCTCGGCAGCCACAACAATACAAATTCCATTTCCTGCACCAGTTCGGTTTTGGCCGGTAATCACTCACTTTCCCCTAATTTGATCTTTGCTGCTTACTTTTGTCATTTCTTCCACTCTAGAACAACGTCACATCTGTTTCTCATAGAGGCGGAGCCGAAGCACCGGGCGTTATAAAAGGAGAAAGACGCAGATGTAAAAAACAAAACAAGATAAAAAAAAGTCTTTTAATGTTTTTCATTGAAACATGACATCAAAAGAGGAAATGTGAGTGTGAGGCAGCTGTCCTCACTCACATGAGAAAATGACCGTCATTAAAGTCAATCTGTCTTCAACCCTCCTTTCCACAAAATATGGTTTTTATCAGCTGCTTTGCCAAATATGTTCAGCGGCAAAAACAGTTGCTCCTCGGCCGGACGGGTCGGTCGAAGCGCTGAACTCCAACACAACACAGTCGCCACAACAAACCGCGGATCACAACAGATTACGGTCCGTCGAGTGCAAGTGTTGACTTTTTAAATACTGACCAAGGCCACGATCCCACCAGATGATTTAAAGTTTCACAAAGAAAAGCTCTCTTTTATAAAAAGGTCTCGAATAAGAGGTCAGAGGACAATCGAGCTCATTCTTTCAAAACAACACGACAAAGACTAACGCAAGGGGAAAAAAGACTGTAAAAGAACAATCCAGTATTTTGCTTTTGCATTTATATTAGTTCTATTAATTTATAAAAAGGTTTATAGAGAAACTAAAATACCAAGTCTCAATTACACTTATTTAAAGTTAAGATATCAACTTCTATCAACAAAACCGACGCACCAAACAGACGCAAGATACACCAAGCAGCCATTTTGCGTATAAGTATTAACATCAAGTCGTTTTACTTTTATGTTCTTCACATAGGAAGATGCAGTTATTGTTTCCAGTGTTCTTAGTTTCCTCTCTGCAAGAAAACAAATATGTATCAAACTGTTCCTTCAACGGGTCGGCTCTAGATTCTGTTCTTCTGTGTCACGTTCTAATGACTCAGCTTATTAGGCTTCATAAATACTTGATTGCCTGGTTACTCAGCTGACCAACAGGAAGGTGTGTCATAGAATAACAGGAAAAGCTGGGTCGTTATGAGCAGCGCCAACATGTTGCAACCGGCTAAACAGAGAGTTTTGTTTTTATCACCTTGAGTCTAAAAAAGGAAACTTGACTCCCACCTTAAAAAACACACACAAACAGATGACTCACTCAGTAACCGGCCGTCAGCGGGTGGGGTCAGCGCGACCGGACGCGTCAGAGCTGCATCACATGTGGCAGCCACATGCCGAAACAAACAGAATGGCACAGGCCGGACAACACCCGAGGTCTGAGGGTCTGAGCTGCGTTCACTGGGTTTCAAACGACCACTAACGTGTGCCAAACACCCAGAAGCCTCCGAGCCGTTTAAATACGTTTACTCAGATCCAATAAAGGTAAATCTCTCGGCATGTCTCGGTTTGAATCTGTTGGATGAGGCCAAGAGATTTTACGTCAGATACAAACTGAAAATCATCGGTGTTGAAAAACAGCGAACAGGCTCCAGCTGCTCAATCACAGAGGTAGAAAGATAAAAAGTTGCACTCGGAGTCGTGAAGAGCAGGACAAGTGCATCATGGGTGTTTCACAACGACAGAAGTATTCAGCTCGGCCAAAATGTCGACTTCATGTATCTCAATTACATGTTAAAGTTCTACATGAATATATAACACAAGCTCAAAGTAATGAAATATTTTCTATTCTCCAGAGATACTTGGGATATTTGATAAAATAAAGTGAATCTTAAACATAAATATATAAAGTATACACACAGTTTATCAGAAAATAAAGAAATACCTATTTACTATTTTTTTTTTAGTGCATGTCACAATCGCTACGCTCGGTTCCTGGGCATCAAAGTGAAAATGTTGGTGCCGTGACAACACAACGCGTGAGCAGAGGTAATAACAGCCTGAATAAAGACGCACAACGAGTGCTTTGATAGTGACACGTTAAAAAAAGTATTTACGACGTTAGACGTGTGCTGGATTTTAATGGAGTGACAACAGGCAACATGTCAAACAGATGTGTAAAGAAAACTGCTGGCATGAACTCAACATCCTCCTCTCTCTGTTAAACAGGTGAAACTTTACAACCACCTGCTGACGGTCGTTTTTTTTATAATTCATCTTTTTTTTTTAAATGTCGTTTTCTCATTTTTCCTCGTTATAATTTGTGATTATGTTCGAGTGTTTTCATCAGGTGGTTTGAGTCTTTCACGTTTTTTTTTTTTTTTTTATGCTTCACAACAACAGTATGGATCCTCCAGCAGAGGAAGAGGAGGAGTTTTACCACGTCTGCCTCTTCCTCCTCGGTAAAATAAAAACCCAGATTGATAAAGAGTCTGAATCAACTTTAAGAGAATTCCTCATGAGCGTATGTGTGCGTTGATTAAATGTTCCTCCTGCTGTGTAATTACAAACAACGTCCTCGTAATCATCACCAGCCTCTTCAACCCAACAAGTATGTTTGTGGTATAAAAACACGTGTACGTGTGTGTGTGTGTGTGTGTGTGTGTGTGTGTGCGAGAGAGAGAGTGTTTGAACAGTTTGGATTTTATTGGGACTTTTGGCAAATTATAAACAGAGATACTTCAACCACAGCGACAATAAATGGGCTCTCTACACACACACACACACACACACACACACACACACACACACACACACACACACACACGTGGTGTCTGGACTCGTTGCTGCATTATTTAGGAACCTTTTACTATGATTTATTCACAGTGTGACTGTGGCTCACACACTCAGTCCAGCCCAGTGTGTGTGTGTGTGTGTGTGTGTGTGTGTGACAGAGAGAGAGAGAATGGAGTCAAAGTGCTTGAGCTAAACCTGGAAGCGGTGATGAAGAGCGAGGGATAGAAATACTACAAGAAATGAAGAAAAGGGAAATATGTTGAAATATGTTGAAATATGTTGAAACTGTTAAACACCAGTAAATAAAGATGTGTCTCCGCTCTGTCCCACTCTCCAGAGATGAAGCGAAAATATTCCAGACACGAGCGCAAAAAAATATCGTGCGGATTTGAAGCCAGAGTCGAGGACGGAGCCGCGGTATCGAGATCCCGTCAACGCACAAGCTCCGTCTCAGCTGTCAATCAAGACGTTTCGCTGCGGTTTTCTATCATCAAATAACGAATGAGAACCAAACGTCTCCGAGCCATGAAGAACTGTTTAAAATGACTGAAGTCATCCTTGATAAAAATTTACTGGACGTGTGCTTTGACTTTTTTAGTTTGGTCCATGTCCCATCTGCGCACATGGAGGCAGGGTGTGTGTGTGTGTGTGTGTGTGTGTGTGTGTGTGTGTGTACCTTGGAGACGTCCTGCCCGTCTATGCGGATGCAGCCGCTCTGAGGGTCATAGAATCTGAACAAGAGACGCAAGATGGAGCTTTTCCCTGAACCAGATGGACCAACCTGCACACACACACACACACACACACACACACACACACACACAAAACCATGTTGACAACATGTGGCACTCTGCTGCATTTCTATTGAATTTAAATGGTTATTGATTTTCTGTTACCTTCGGCATCGTGGTATTTAACTCAGACTGTACCTAGATTTACTTAAATACTGCAGTTAGATACTTTACTTGAATATTTCCAATTTCTGTCAGTTTATACTTTTATATATATCCGAAGCAAATATATTTGTTTTCCTTTTAAAAGTTAGAATAATCACATAGACACACGACAGGCTCACGAAATGAAAGCACAATGAAACTGTTCGATTCGATCAATCTGAACAAATCTCACAAATCTAGTAAATAAAAACAGAAGAAGAAACCAGAGACAGAAAAACTGCGATGCTTTGGTGGGAGTGGCCTATTAAAGAACATCAGAGAAGCAGAAGATAACGTACCAGAGCGACCGTCTGCCCCGCCTCCACCGTGAAGGTCACATGTCTGAGAACCTCCGTGCTGCACACACACAAACACACACACGTGGAAAAGAGCGACGGTCAGGATCCACACAAACGTAATTTACTTAAAAAAGAGTCACAAACATTTGAGGTACATCGGTTATTCATTGAGGTTCAGAATAAAAATGGCGGCTATGATTGAGGTACAATGCACCAACGGTCTGAACGTGTCGGAGAATTATTTTCTGTTTTATTTCTCATATTTTATATTTTCATATTTAGGAAAAAGCTCCCCAGATAGGGACGACAAAGAGTCTCGTTCGCCCCCTGGTGGCTGGCTGCAGTACACATCGTTTGCTTTATCTTTAGGCTACAGACAGATTCGTTGTTGGCTACACACCCAGGCACGTAGCTGAAACAGACTCTGTCAAACTCCACCTGACCTGCTGTGAGCTGCAAGTCCTGAGCATCCTCTGCATCCTGAACCTGAGGAGGAGGAGGAGGAGGTGGAGGAGGAGGAGGAGGTGGAGGAGGAGGAGGAGGAGGAGGAGGAGGAGGAGGAGGAGGAAGAGGAGGAGGAGGAGGAAGATATTTAATGCACTGGAGGAGGTCAAGTTGTTGCCACTATAGACTGTATTTAAAGATGGACGACAGGATCGCTCCCCATTAGAGAGGCCAAAGTGACTCGAGTGCCCCCCCCCCGGTGGCTGGCTGCACAATAGGTCATAAAGCCTGCCTCCTCCATGTTAGCAGATGGGACACGAGACACACTAAAAAGTCAAAACACAGATTAAATACATTTTTCTCAAAGATGGTCTCAGTTGTTTTGGGTAGCGTTCATGTTTCAAGTCATTTGGATTTCAATGAGTTATTTGATGATATAAAAACAGGGTGGAACATCATGACTGACAGCTGAGACTGGCTTGTGATTGGTCTAACACATGTCTCTGTGGGACACCGACACCGCGGCCTCCGTCCATCTACGGTTGACACCTACATCTGCTAACGGCCATTTTAAATCCATTTACGACTCGATATTTCTTATAAATAGGAAACATGTCGACCATAAAGTTTGATGATTTCTCTTCCTGACCCCCCCCCGACCCCCCCCCCCCCCCCCCACCACATCCACAACCACCCCGACCCCCCCCCCCCCCCCCCCCCGCCTGCAGCTTTCCAAGCCAAAGAAAAGAGGCTGCTGTGTTTCTAAGGTGCTCTAATGCTTTTGTTTACATTCATGTGGCTGTTTACCATATCAAGGGCCTGTGAATGTAGGAGCCTTCAGTGAGGCAGGCAGGGGACGCCTTTTCCCACAGACACACACACACACAGACACACACACACACACACACACGCACACACACATACAGGCAGACTGTGTCTGTACACGCACAAATACACACAAAGTCACACACAAACACTTGTTGACCTCCTAATCCGCTGACCTCTGCCTATGTGAGTTTCTCTGTTTCCATGCACACAGACAGTGGGACTCTGAAAACTTTTCTGATTCGAGCTGAATTATAACATTTGATTTGAGATTTTTCGTTTTTTGCATTTTTATAAGTTTAATAACATGAGCTGATCTTACTTTATAATTGTTATTATTCTAGAATAAGTATATTTGGTACACTGACATTAAACCTATGACTGAAATATTCATTTTATCATATTCAGTTATTTTAGAATAATAACAGGACAAAGTATAAAGTCAGATCAGATCACGTTAATTACGCAATAAAGTTATTAATCCCATTTAATCATTTATTTATTAGCATGTACAGTAACTAGGTCCAGGATGAATCACGTGAAGTTTGTGACTCACCTCTTTCTTTTCCGTCAGCAGCGTCAACATGTTCTCCATGTCAACAAATGCACTTTGAATCAACCTGCAGAAACGTGAAGTTTGTGAAGTTTGAAAAAGCCAGAGTCATCAACAACAAATTCAAATCTGTGCCTCAGTCTCCTGATAAATAAAGTCATATAAATAAAGCCGAACTTTAGGTCCTTGTTGTGTAGCAGGCTCATTAATCTCATCTCACCTGTAGTAGGTTCCGAACCAGTTGAGGGGGGTGTACAGCTGAATGATGTAGGTCCCAAACAGAACATAATCTCCAACCTGAGGGAAAATAAAACACGGAATATAAAGGAACCTGCAGAACATCATCGATCAATAAATTAGCCTTTCTCACATATTTGAACCGGTCGACAACGTAAAACTCATTTCCTGTATTTTTAAATTTAACATGTGACCTCTGCAACGAACGAGCTGCAGATTCTGACGTCCCCTGTGAGTGGAGGGGAACCGTCTTTTGTATCTTATATTTGAAAAATACTTTTTTTTCAGGGTCAAAGAAGCTGCATACATGTCATGTCCAGCTCCTCATGATCCCTGAGGTCTGTGTTACCGAGGTCGTGACTCACTGAGGTCCAGAACACTGTGGTCACGTCCTGGGTCAATGTTTAATTTACAGAGATGATGGTCGAGTTGCTCGTCGCTGTCAAGTCCACGTTATCGTGGTCGTCTGAAGAGCAGCGCGACCAAGTGAAGAAGGTCGATTCGTCCAAGTCGTCACAGTCGGGTCGAGACACAGACGTCATGTCTGAGTCATTGTGGTTTTCCGAGGTCGTGAGTCACGTCCAACAGAAGTTCACAGTCTGAGTTGTAACCTCTTGCTGTGTTAACTAGTTCAAACCGAGGAAACAAAGTCAAAAGGACACAAAGACATGATGAGATATATCTAAAGTTTAGAAAAGGTTGTGGTGTGAATTCAAATCCTGCGTCATTTAATAAATTCTGATATTTTTCATCCAACCAAATAAACAGGTTTAAATTAAACTAACTATTGAAGCTGTGCACATCCTCAGGTATCTTATTTGTTTTGTCGCCTCCACACGAGGAGGTGAGACTTTAGAGATCCTGCTGTTTTTAAATCAGACTCGTACCTGGAACTGACCCTCAGACACCAGGTGGGAGCAGAGCAGCGACCCGGCGAGCAGACCTGATCCTATGATGACGTTCTGGGTTTGATTCAGCAGAGCGAGCGACGCCGAGCTCTTCCACTCACACTGCTGCAAGAAACACCACGAATGAATGAATGAATGAATGAATATCAATGATGCGGTTGACGATGTCGCTCTTCACCTGACAACCTCAAGCCTACCTGATATTTCAGAATGGCCTCCTCGAAGCAGCGGACCTCATAATCCTCTGCGCTGTAATATTTCACCTGTGAAAATAAGCCCCGCTCATCAACTTGGTCAAAAGATTGAAAGAAGCATTAATGACAGAGACGACAGAAAAAAATACCGTCTCAAAGTTGAGCAGCGAGTCGACGGCTCTGGACTTGGCGTTGTTGTCCTGAGTGTTCATCTCCCTCCTGTATTTCGTCCTCCACTCTGTGATCAGGACGGTGAAGGCTGAAGTATCAAGAGATTTAGAGCTGAATTAATATTCTCTACAGTTTGTAGATGGGATGCAGGGGTGCTTCAAGGGACTGTGGGGGCCCAAGGCAAAGGGGCTGTGGAGGGGCCCTACATATATAAAATGGCTATCACTGTGAAAACTGCTTTTAATAAACTGTTTCCATGAGAAGCGTCCTGGTGAGACATGTCTCCATTTCATTGTCTGTCTCTGTTCTGGTGAAACCCACTTGAACAGATGATGAACATGGAGCCAAACGCCCAAAGGGCCGGAGGGAAAACTACAGAGATAAACACTCATAGTCTGAACTCACACTGACTCACTGAGGTAAAGAACCATGCAGGTGAAAACGATGAGTCCAAACCAGACGCTGAAGTAGGAGGCGAAGTAGACGATGGCGATGATGATGTCGCAGATGGTCGGGAGGATGCTGAACAGGATGTAGCTGAAGACAGAAACAGTCACAGGTTATGACTCGCCGGCTGAATGAGTGAGCCTCCGTCGGCCTGAGTCTGTCCAACCTCAGCAGGTTGTTGATGGAGGACGTTCCTCGGTCGACGTTCCGCAGCACGTCCCCGGTGCGTCTGTCCAGGTGCCAGCGCAGAGACAAGTCGTGCAGGTGAGAGAACAAACGCAGCTACGGGGACGGAGAGAGAGAGAAACAAAGTTCACCAGCGTGAACCAGCGACATCAGGAGGAAACGTCTGGTGTCAGGAGGAAACTGAAGTGTCACCTGGACGCCTCGGCCGGTGAACTGCTGAACCCTGATCCACAGAAACTGACGGAGGTTACTGATGAAACCAGACGTGCCTGTGAGGACCAGAGAGATAAGATGCTTGTATCCACACACACACACGCACACACACACACACACACACACACACACACACACACACACACACGTCTGTCATTATGATATGAACACACACTTGTGCACCTGCCCCTCCGCCTTGCAGGAACTTGAGCAGCGTGTAGATGCAGACGGTGACGACCAGTGAAGTCCATCTGCCTCCTGAGGAAAGTTCATTAACTGTACACACACACACACACACACACACACACACACACCCGGAACATTAATTAGAAAACTTGCTTATTCAAATTATCTCTGATTTGCATGTTGAATCTCTGTTTCACTTCTATAAACGAGGACAGTTTGACATGTAGACTGGAGGAGCCAGGGATCAAACCACTAACATATTGGCCAGCTGTTACCCGCTCTACCCCCTGGACCACAGCCAGCCTGGGCTCACAGCACCTTTTAGCAGGTCATACATCAATCGCTGTTTTTTTTTTTTTTTGCACTTTGGTCCATTACAAAGGTTTAATCCTGCCGTTGACTTTGTATGAAGATGAACGAACACGAAAGTGAGGTTGAATTTCCGTCTCTGTTTTTGGTCTCCACCACGTGTGACTGTTTAGCTGCTAAATGCTGCACGATGTTGATGCTGGAGTTCTATTTGAAACTGAAAACAGCTGCTTGAAACAGAAGTGACACGATGAGAGCCGAGAGAATCAACCGATGGAGAAACAGACTCTATAAAAACCTTGTGGAGTCAAACAGAACTTCAGATTCACGCTCCGATGAAATGAAACGTTTTTATTCTAAATAAATCTTTGACACATTTTATGAAGCAGGGTTAACATCCACCCACCCACACACACACACACACACACACTCCCCTTTCTGCCACACACACACACACACTCTCATTCACATTCATTACCAAGTTCTGGGAATGTGTTAGAAATGAAGACACAGACGGAAAGAAGAAGAATAAACAGAAGATCCAGAAAGAGAGAGAGAGAGACGTCTGAGAGAAAAGACGGCGGAGACACAGAAAATAAGAAATATTTTTTAAAAATGTGTGTGTTCAACTCTCTCCTGTGTGTTTCAACTCTTTGGCACCGGCTCCTGGAGTCTGGGGGGTGGGGGTGGGGGGGTGGGGGGGTCGGGCCCAGAGACAAAACGTCCGTTGTACCGGTGTGTTAGCGCCGAGCAAAAAGGCCGCTAATGCTGGCTAAGCATGACTGGCAGGAGGGGTGACCTCCCAGAAACCCTCTGCACACACACACACACACACACACACACACAAACACACACAACAACAACCACCCCCCCCCCCCCTCCTCTGAAACCTCTTCCACGCCTTCCTCATCACACAAAGCAGCGCTCGGCCTCAGCGCTGGCGAACACTTTCATCTGGCTCCAAAAGCCAAATGGCCAATTTTGTCAAAGGGAAAGTGGCTGAAGACAAACTGAACGCTGACTTCCTCTGAAGTGGAGGCTTCTGGGTCGTTGCCTTGTGGCGGACGCTGCCCTGCGTACAAAACAGTACACAAAGACCCCCCCCCCCCCTGTTGTGCACCAGAACTCATCCTTCATATGTGTTAATGAACTTGATCCAACTGAACTGAAGTGTTGAGATAAACGACCTCAGTCAGTTCTTCTGTTGACGCTGACGAGCGAGGTCGTTATGATCCAAAGTAAAAACACTTTCACATTTTGAGTGAAACATTATTAATTGTCGTTGTTCTGCTTCAGTCAACAACACAAGGAAAGTACGACGGAACTTCCCGGAAGTTAGAAAACAGCATGGAAATAATAGAACAATGAAGAAAGAGAACGTCATGCAAATGTGCAAATATACGACAGTAAAAAAAATTACAATTCTGTTATTGAATTTCTGTCTGTGGTATTGTTATGTTATTTATTAAATCAAAAAGGTTTAATGTAAGTGTTGACCCCACAAACACAAATAAAAATAAGTTGAACAGACACGGGACATGTTCATATTCGTATATAGCATCAATATGGCAACTGTTTTAGCCCAAAAAGTCTAAAATAATCGTTTTAATGTAGAAAACAGAAATAAACAGGATTTCCTGGTCATCTGTCAAAATAAAAATAAAAGACGTTCTTTTTTAAAACTAAACAGTAAAACATGGATTCTGTATTATTGCCTTCAAAAGTAATTAATAGCATATGAAGGCACCATGACACAAAGGTTAACACATACAGTAATAACAATAATGTTGATGATAATAAATCATATTTATCAAATCTGAGCTTTGGTTTTAATTTACATTTAGATGAATTCATATTAATGATCAAATCTAAGACACATGGAAACAAGTTGAATTAATCAATGTGACCACACTCCCACCTAGAGCTTTAAAAACAAACTGCAGCTGTTGACAGTAGAGTCTCGTTCTAAATGATCCATAAACTTAATGATGAATAAACAATAAACAGATTGTTTGTGGTCGTCAGTCAACTTATATATTAATATTCAGCAGAAACATGATTTACTTTCAGATTAAATCGATATAAAATCCACATTTTGTTTGAAATTCTTCTTTCAGCTCTTTGTCGTGAACCGAGAAGCATCAGGCTCTCTCTGTGTTTCAGTTCTTACCGATGTTCTTGGAGTAAACGGGCACCAGCACATTCACCAGCCGCTCCGCCGCCAGCAGGCCCACGCACAGCAGCACGAGTCCCTGCAGTGCCACAGTGCCTTTGGGCCAGACGTACGGCAGCAGCAGCCTCAGCTTCCTCCCGAAGCCTCGCCAGGTGGAGGGCAGGGCGGAGGGGGAGGGAGGGGAGCAGTGCTGGATCTGAGGATGGAGAGAAGAGAAGCCAGAAGAAGAATATTAATGTGCGATGCTCAGGAAATATGTGGCGACTTTACTTATTTTTATTATTTGTATTTCCTCAGTTTTTCCTGTTTTGTTTTTGTGAATCACACTTTTTACGGCACAGACTGAATTTTTCGTGTTTCACTGTTTGAAAATAGGAACCATGAGGATGGACGACACGACAGCTCCCTCAAGGTGAAGCCAAGTCATCGTGATCGCCCCCTAGTGGCTGGCTGCAGCACAGGTCCTGCCTCCTCCATGTAAGTTGACAAGACATGCCCCAACTACAAAGTCAAAATCCACGTTTGTGCATTGGGAGGAAGTGGAGACGCAACGTCCACAGATTTGTTATTTTCCGTCTCTCACAAACATGAATCAGTGGCACTGAGGCGTTTTGTCCAAAATGAGTTTACAGCCAAATGAAGAATGTCTGGAATGTAACATTTGTCAGAAATCCAATGAATCAACAACTTACCTCCACATTCACAGTTTCTGCTTTTCCTCCTCGTCGGCTCGTCACTCTGAAGTTTTCCATCTGATTCAGCTCCAGGTTACTTTATGGGTCGTTCACTTCTGGTCAAACCACAAACTGATCACAGGATTACAAATGTTTCATTAACGGAGGCTGAGAGGTTAACCTGCTGCTGTGACGGCAGCCAGAGTACACACACACACACTCACACACACACACACACACGTGTTGTGATTTGAGCTTTGAGGTTAAAGTAGCTGTTGTCAGCATTTTGCTTTGTCGTGCTAGTGTGTGTGTGTGTGTGTGTGTGTACTTGTACTTCTATTCATTCAACCTGACAGAGTGAGGACTGTTCCGTTATTATTTATATCTATTGGACAGAAAGGGCTTTGAATAAAAGCTCTCTCACATTTGGAAGTTGTGTTAAATAAAAGGACTCATTCACCTCCATTTATAGATAATCTACAAAGTTGTTCAGCTCAACAGCCGCTGAGCTAGAAGCTTAAATCCAGATTAACAATGTGCACGTGAACATATTTAACTTTCCTTGATAATCCTACTGAACTCAGTGAATCCTCTGAAACAGGATCAGCTGTTTGTAGTTTGTGGTAAATCACATTGTTTATTTCAGGAACGCTGAATCAATTTCAATTATTGTTTTTTAACATCCAGATCCATGAATTGTTCTTTTGGGACCTTGTTGAAAAGGTCAAATAAATAAATCTCTCAATGATTCCTGGACTCGCTCCTTTGTCTGAATCGACCCCAAAGTTTGTTGAGTTCTTTCTTGACCCGCGTCCGATCCATCCAGACAAACTACAGCGCGGCTCCGGCTGCAATTGGACGATATGACCGACCGACCGACCAACGAATCTGCTGATCGACCGGCCGACAGTGGGAACACGAGACAGTGAGTCGTTGATAGAAACAAGCAGGTTCTTTATTAGTAAAGAGTAACAAACCAGCAGGTCGAAGGGAACAAGCAGCTCATACAGCAGTTTGACATGAAGCCGACAGGAAAACGTTTCAACACGGTCAGGAGGGAACGGCACATTCAACAGGGCGGAGCCACCACAGTGCGACGCGGCTCACCAAGCCATAACAGATGCATTGTGGGAGTGGGACTGAGGCGACAATGTCGGAAGTTAAGCTCTTCAGAGACGAAGAACTGAAGGTCAGTCTGAAACATGCGGGGTCGTGATCCTGGATGGGAATAAAAACTAAGACTTGGGAGAAGGTTTGAATCCCGGGTGCATTTACATCTTTACATGAGTCAAATTTACACTAAATAATGTCGTCACTGATCCTGACGCTCAAAAGGTGATGATGCTTCTACCTCTGAATCTTTTCAGCCACAGTATCGTTGAAGCTGAATCACCTTCATTGCCCCCTGGAGGCTGCGCCTTTCCTCCTCCATGTTAGCAGATGGGACATGGACCAAACTAAACAGTCAAGTGCTATTTGTTCCAGTAAGTTTGGTTTTAATTAGTTAATTGATGCTATAAAGATGTGGTGAAACATCACGATTGGCAGCCCAGACTAAGTCGTGATTGGTCGAGTGCAGGACCAGGATACCATGGCTCCACCCCCCCCGATCACAACTGCGCAGACTGTGGGTCAGAAAATGTACAAGAACTCTGCACCTGCACTGCGAGATACATCATCCGTCTTTACTCACAGTCAGTATTTGAGAAGTATTTCGTTGCACCTTCAGGTGACGTGATTCAGGACCTGATTTGCTGGAACATCCTCTGCAGTGACGTTTCTTGATCGGCTGCTGTGCAGGTTAGAAGAGTTGCAGCAGAATGTGAAGCTTGTTCAGGTTTCAGACAGATCTGTTTTTTTTTACATAATGTACAATACTACTACTGCATTCTCAAGTTTTAATATTTCTTCCTTTTCTCCATTTACAAGCTTTAGCTCGGCACAAGTTTAAATCCAAAAGAGGAGACGAGAGAAAAGAACCAATTAAATAAGAGGAGTCACATAAATTAAAATGAAATACAGACCTCAGTCGAACTTAAACATTCTGGTGAACTAAACATGGGTTGGACCTTATACGTCATGAAGACCCTGAGTACTTCAGTGAAATACTAAAACACAGACTTTACTTCTTCAGTGTAAATGTAAACTGAGGTTACATGAAGGCTCAGCTCTGGTGTCAGGTGGGAACGAAGCTGTGAAGTCTGAATTATTATTATTTTTTTCCTGTGGTGTTTCAACCTTCTGATTTCATGTTCAGACTTTGAAATGCTTTCACTCAAACCCTGCGCTCACACTCGAACGGCTCCTGCTTGAGCTCAAACTGTGCTCTCACTCAGATTTCCTGCACTTCAGCATTTTATGTGTTCACGCTCAATGTTAACTTCTCATTTCTATGAGAGTCTTGTACAGGCGCAGTTTGAGCACAAGCACTGGCTGCCTGAGTGCAAGTGCATGGTTTTAAGTGAAAGCATTAAACAATCTGGATGTGAGATCAATACGTCTGATACGTGTACTTATATATTCACAATAACCTTCTTACCTAAAAACAAAGTTTAAGTCAAAGTTTAAGTATTTCTCTGGAGCCTTTTTTATCACAGCCAGTTTCAGTTGAGTAAATGAAGCAGAAACAAGATGTCCGATTGCCTCCTGGGTTTGTACTGATCAAAATCAGCTGCACTGATAAACACAAACTACTGAAACCTGCAGATGTGAATGGATGTTGTTGTACGAGGCCATCGACGTTGTCACCATTCTGCCTGCACGATAAATAAATGCCTACTGTCTCAGTACGCTAAATGCTAACTGGGTAATTGATAAAATGATGTGAAAGCATTTGGTGATGGCAGAACACATTCTACAAGAAATTACAATCATCAGTAGAAACAGGACAGTGGAACACTCTTCTGTCCGAGAGCCGGTCAGCAACTTTACAAGCAAACGAGAACCAAACACGAGAGTCTGTGATTTGTCTCTATGGTTGTAGACAAATGTACAAACGACAGGGATCCGAGTTCATTTCTCATCTCCGCACCAATTGTTGATAGACTTCTAAACCATCCCCCGTGATTTGACATGCAGGTTTTCCCTGATTATTCTACTAAGTTCTTGTAAACAGTGAGACGAACAAATTGGGTCCTTTCGAGCAGATTCCAGCCTCCACGTTGCCCCATGTGGTCACAGATCCAACGATATGTACAGAATTCCTGGTAGTGATGCCGCTGGTACATTCGAGCCAGTTCATCTTATTTCATGACAGTTCAGAGCAGAAGAGTCGGTGATGATAAAACTGCAGCAGGTCACTGTTCACAATGTAAACTCTGCTCACTTCAGCAGCAGCTCAGTGGCTTCAGTTCAGTTCAGCTCGTTGTTTGACTTCATCTTCGTATCAGACTGGTCCAGGTGCACGATCGACCTTAGTCTCGACATAAATAAACATTCAATAAATACGTCTGATAAATAATAAGCATACGATCACAAGGTCCAAAGCGAATGCAGCCAAAAAAAGATTTGTTGTCGGTGGTTGAGGTTTCAGGACCTGTTCCCTGGAACCATCCTGGAATCCTCTAATATGCTTCATGCCAGACGAACAAGATGAGGACAACATCCTCTTAAGTCCTGGTTTCTTGACTGAAGGATTTTTATTTTTTATTTGTGACCAAACTGAGACAATGAGAAATGTTGGTGTTGGAAAAGTCTTGTTTCATTTGACCTCCTTGACGAATCACCTCATGTTCAACAGCACAATTAGTGAAACATTCTTGCTGTTGGGTGAAATGTCAAATTCTGACAGAAACCACTGGTGGACCGTCTCTGGTCACATCAGACACCTCCGGGCTAATTCACGCTAAACGTTAAGATTTGTGTACGGAAACAGTCGGAGACTTCTGTTCGTACTCATCTCACATCTTCGGAGAGTTTGCGATACAGATGAAACAGGAAATCATGTGTGGCCCGTTCTTTAAGTGATTCGACTTTCAAAGTCAAGGAAGAAAGTTAGACAACTTTTTGAGAGGAGACTAGGAAGCTGGTTTTCTTCCTAGTTGACTTAGTTTTTTCACTTAATCTTAAACTCCGGTTGAGTCGCTAAGGGCTAAAAATCACGTCAGTACTGTCGAGCATAAAGAGACATGGACCTCTGCTCCACTCACTACGTATCCAAAGATTAAAAAACAACATCCCAGGTTTTCTAACTACTCTAACACATATCGTGGATCTTAATCTAGCTCAAATAAGACAACAGCAAACACGTTATTAAGATAATTCATCACAGTGTTTAAACAGTTTTTCTAACTTTTTGATATCAGTCGCTGGTCACGCACAAACATCAAGCCAGGATTTTGTTATTCTAGCATAACAGAGTGCCCTCTAGTGGTTTAAAACCTTTTGTTGCTGTGTAGCATGTTCAGATTTAGATTCTCTTGGCCAGTTGACTAGTGAGGCCGCCAACAGGCCAGTTCTGGAACTGCCCAAGTGTCCCTGAGCATTGTGTCTCAGGTTAGGGAAAGGAAAGGGTAAGAACCAACCTTCTTCAGATTTAAGTTAAGGTTTAGCTCCACATTACGGATGAACAGACTGTTAAAAAAATACATTTTTTATCTGTATAAATAAACATTTCGAAGTAAATAGAATCCGACATGTTGCCATCATGCTTCTTCACAGTGGTGATTTTCTCTGAGCTACTTCGATGGGATCTTGTAGGGAAGTCGCCTCAGGTAACGTTTGATAATTGGTGACTAAATTAAATGCAACAACTAAATATCGTGCGGCCATAAAATCGAACGACTTTCTTTGCTCAATAGATTTGGACCGACGTAGCCTTGTGGTGCTACTGACACGAAAATTCAATCTCCCTCCAAAGGCACCGAATCCTTTTCCCACTCACAAATGATTAAATACTTAAGATGATTAAATGCTTCAAATACACTGTGATGTTATTCCTGGTGGTTTGTTCTTGGATGTTCGGACACTCGGAGCTCGTCTCACAGTGTGTTGCCCATGCTGCTGCTCACCAGCCCTTTAATATTAGTGATGGGCCTAACGTCATGCAGCTGTTTTCTTCGGTCAATGAACGTGGCCAGCCGCGTGGTGTCCAGAGGCGTCTTGGAGTGCTCCCCGCCATGTGCGCCCCCACGACCCACCCACGGGTGCTGCAGACAGGAAGTAGCGCTCGGCCTCTTCCTCTGATCCTGCTGCAGCACCGACGACACAAAATCCCTCGCCGCCTGACTCACATCGCGGAAGTAATCATCCGGGAAGCAGAAGTCCAGGCGGCAGATGTTGACGCAAGTTTCCTCTGGAGATTCATCCAGAAATGGGGAAACGCCGCTGAGCATCACGTAAGCCAACACGCCAACGCTCCACACGTCCGTCGCCACAGAGACCGGTGTCCCACGGATGAGCTCGGGCGCGGCAAACTCTGGGTTTCCAAGCAGGAGGTGGACGTACCGACGGTGGGCGGAGAGCTGGACAGCATCGCCGAGGTCAATGAGTTTAATGCACGGGGTGGGAGAGTGAAGGTCCACCATGATGTTCTCAGGCTAAAGAGGAGACAAACAGGATTCAGACAGATGGAATAATAAATGGATCAAAGCTCTTAACAGTTCAGTTTTCCATTCACCCATTCACCCACATTCTCACATTCATCCATTAGCATCAATACAGGTTTCAGAATCTTGCCCAAGGACACTTCGGCATGCACATGGGAAGACGGGGGGGATCGAACTGCCGACCCTCTGGTTTGAGTTGTGGTTCTGACCTTGAGATCCAGGTGTGCTACTCTGCAGGTGTGAAGGTGCTGCAGCGCCTCGAGTGTCTCTCGGATGAAGAACGCCACCTTCTCCTCCATCAGCTCATCGTGGGCGACAAGGTAGTCGAGCAGGCGACCATCCTCCAGCCTGATTCGCACAAATAAAGTAACGTTTACATTCTCTCAGCTCCGTAGCTACGCAGGATAGCCCACTAGCTAACATGGCCGAGGCGCTAGATTGCCAGCTAGCCAGGTGGAAAATCAAAACAGAACCTATAGTTGACGTGTCAGACTTACAGCTCCTGGATCAGCATCAATGAGCTGGGAGACTCGTATGTGTCCAACAGCGCCACCAGCTGGTGATTCTGTGCGTGCTGCAGGATGTCCGCCTCATGAGCCACCTGCTCCTTCTTCTGCATCTTCTTACTCACAAACTTTACGGCAACCTGGACAGAAACGTTACAAACAGACTTCATGGTGAAATGGAAGACGAAAAAATATATAGTGGAAATGTAGAAAATAAATAAATAAATAAAATAAACCCAGAAAATATTTGAATCTTTATCATTTATCTTCATTGCTTGGTAATTAATACATAAATGCAAACTCAACTACAACTCCAAATAATACAATACAAATAATTTAAAACTTATTCAGCTCGTACTTTGCTGAATTAAATATGTGTATTTCTGAAAAGTAACAAAGATAAAATGTATAAACACTTAAAACAGATAAAACAGCTTCAGCCGTGTCTCACCTCCTTCTTTGTGGACTTGTTGAGACATTTTCTCACCACTGAAAATCGTCCCCTAAAAACAGACGTAGCCACGAACATGAGAGAATTTAAAAAAGTTGAGTATCTTAAACAAATATAATCGTCTTTTTTTTTTTTGCACGTAATGTTTTTGACAGTTTACCTTCCGATCTCACAGATCTCAGAGAAGCTGGAGTCAAAGTTTTCCTTCCACTGGATTCCTGTTCCTTCGTATCCAGAGTCTGAACACAGGAGCAGGATTGAAGGATTAAACTTTGTTCACATGAACTTAACGTGACGATACTTTGAAAATAAAAAGTTTGTAGATTAATTTCGATCTCATTAGCGAGCGATTTGACTACACCAGGTGTATAACAGCTAGCTGAGCTTCGTGTAAATAAGCCTGAGATGTTTTGGTCACACACTGTTGATAAAGTCCACTGGTTGTTTCTGTAGAAGTCTATGATGTCAGTAAATATTTTCTTCAGGAGTTCATGGTCTCATGATGCCATGTGATTGACAGCTAGAATCGTCCAATGGGTGAAGGTGTAGGTGTGGGTGGGCGTGTACTCGAGCTCTCAGTCATGCTCCGCCCCCTGCTCCTGCATATGTGGTTACTTGGCTCTGGACATAATGGTGACATCACGTTGGGCTGGCACCTGATTGGTCATTTCTTTCTTGAAAGATCCATGTTAGCCGTTTCCCGCTAAACAATTTAAAGTATCTGAAAATCTTTAGTGATGTTTCAGAAAGACTCCGTGCTCACGTCGTGAAAGAGAACGAGCTGCAGACTTACTGCTGCGTGGCAGCGTCACCATGTTGGAGGGCTCGGACGCCGGCCCCACCCCCCAGTGGTTGGAGGCTCGCACTCTGAACTGATAGTGACCGCCGGGGATCAGAGTGTCGATCTGAACGCACTCCTCCCTGCTGCTGGCCACCTGCTGCCATAGCAACGAGTCTGCAGGAGGAGAGTGAGAGGGATGAGTGCACGATGCTTATTGTACAAACACACACACACACAGACACACACAGACACACACACACCTTCCTGTCTGTACTCCACAGTGTAGCTGCTGACGGCACAGTGGGCGGATGAAGCCGGCGGTGGCCAGTGGATCATCACCGCCGTGCTGCTGGCTTCCTGTGCCACCGGCCGCCCTGGGGCTGCTGGGATACCTGCAAGGAGGCGAACAGACAAAAAAAATCTCTCAGTACCTTTAGAGTCGAGTCGCTGCTTCAAAATGGTGAAGTGTAACTTTAATCTATTACCTTGAACTTTAATGGAGGCAGAGGATGAGGCGGAGCCGTGGTCGTTAACGGCAACACAAGTGTAGATCCCCGTGTCCTGAGGCATCAGATTGCAGATCTTCAACAAGATGTCACCCGTGTCCCTGAGGAGAGGAGGAGGAGGAGGACGAAGGTGAAGGGATGGAGGACAAGATGAAGAAAAGGTGGAGAGCAGGAAGAAAGGAAGGAAGCAGGATGAGCAGGAATGCTGTTACCTGATGTCGATGGTGAAGCGGCTGTTGCTGGTCACTGGGTTCTGGTCGGGGCCCTTCAGGGTGACGGAGGGTTTGGGCCGTCCACAGACTTTGCAGCAGAGGACGACCGTCTCGCCAAACGCACACACCACGTCTGACAGAGGGACGAGGAACTCTGGAGCCACTGCACAGAAGAAACACACGCACATCAAAAACTACCGACGTGATTTCCATGAAACTTGGACGGATGGAAGGATGTGGTGTGGGTCAGGAGGCAGATCCAGGAAGCTCTTCCCACTTTATTCAACATTTTCTGAGAATAATTCATTGATCTTGATGAAAAAGAAATGCAACATATCCTGGGGACTGATATAAGTGACTGTTTGCACTGTTTTTTTTTTTTTTTCAAACTGAATGTACTGAAGCTCAAACCTGACAAACACAAATATGTAACGTTCCAAACACGTGAACGTGATTTCATTCTCTCCCAGGAGACAACGATGTGAGTTTTAATCTGACTGGATCTTAGTACTTGAGCTGTGATTCCTCTCATGATGTGGAGTTCAGTGAGGTCAGCCGCACGCTGTAGTATTGTAATTATCAAAACAGTATATTGTATGTATCCTGTAGAACATATTAAAAACACATGTGTCCTCCAGTGAGCTCTGCAGGTGGTAAGAATCCTGCAGGAGATCCCCCTCCCCCTTCTTTCTTCTCATGTTTCTTACCTTCCTGGATGAAGTTTGGGTTGAGAAGCTGGAAAACAGATGAAGTCAAAAGTTTTACTAGAAAGTTTCTAGTTGTGAATCCTGACAAAGTTACCAGAGCTCCTCTTAATAAACTAACAGAAGCATTTCATAAAAACCAAACACGCAATATAAGCAACTACTAATACTCATAAAGACTATAAGACGTAAAATAACTCAGAGGTCATAAACATACTCAGGTGACTTATAAGACATTTAAATAATTGAGTTGAATGAAACACAACAGTGAAGTTTTCTCACTAAAAACTTTTATTTTCTGCTGTTTCAGACTTTTCCAGCGTCACAAACAAAATGTGGGCGGAGTATCGTACCTCCATGCCGGTCTTTGGGACGAGGTCATCGTCACAGTCCGACTCATCTGACGTGTCCTGGTGGAGAACGAAGGAAGAGGAAGAGGAGGAGGAGGAATAAGAGACGTAAGTGAAGAATGGGAAGGAGTGAAGGCAGCAGAGAGGAGATTTGGGACAAGGAAGGAAGAAAGGAAGGAAGGAAGGAAGGAAGGACAGCAAATGAGACGAGAAAAATCAAAAGGAAGGAGATGAAAGAAGTAGAGACATGAAGGCATGCAAGAGAAAATGAGGGCGTGAGATGAGAGGAGGTGTAGATAAGAAAAGTTCTGGATGTTGAGCTGATACTCACCTGAGCTGCTGTGGTTTGAATCTTTTTATTAACTTTAATAAATAAACTAACAGCAGCTGTTCACTTTGTCCTCTGCTTCTGTCTCCGACCTGCAACTCCTGAGTTTCACGAAGCAGCAACGAGCTGAGTGTTGAATTATTTTAGCTTCAGAGTCAGAGCAGCTCAGACGTGTGAATTTAGGCCTTAATGTGTTTCTGAATCCAGGAACTTTGAACTTCCACTTCTGACAGGAAACACACTTTATCTTTATTTTGTTTAAGTTGTTTCAAATGCTTTTACTTAAATGTATTAAATTTGAAATAGAAAAATGAAACTCTCACTGACAGTTATTCATGTCGAAGTGATTTTGACCCTGGATGGTTGTTCAATAGCTTCATAACATGATGCAAACACAAAGAAGTCACAAACAAATAGTGTGTTTGTTCTACACTCGGCCAAAAGTTGGAAATCTGTTTCTTTGCACAGCTTCAGGATAAAACTTCAACATTTATTTCAAGGCTGAAAAACATCGTCGTGTTCTTTCTTATGCACTTGAACGTTTCACTTTTTTTACCTCAGGGAGTCACAGAAACATCACGTTAAGATTTTCATTTTCACTTTGTGGACGATGTTATGTCTAAAAACGTCACCGTGTTAGTTCACTACAAAATAAAACAGTTAACAAGATTCCCGAGCAAAACAAAACCCCCGGGGTTCTACTTCTACCCATCATGCACAGCGAGGGGAAAAAACCAAACAACACGAAAAACAAATCAGAGTTTATTTTTCACTCAGTGCAGTCGAAGGTTGTCAGGTGAAAAAAAATAAAGAAAATTAAAACCACTGCAGTGTTCTCAACCGGTTCATGTTTATATCTTTGTTTCTATGATCATGATCCCACTTTTCTCAATTCTCATGGTCCAACACCAGGTTTCTATAAAGCCTGAGGTCACAGCAGGATTCTAAATTCAACTGTGAGGTTTTTATCAGAGGACATGTACGGAGGCCCACGAGTGCTAATCACAATGCTAATCACAATGCAAAAGACGCAACACATTAGCTGAGGCCCAATTTGTAGAACTTCGCTCTTGAATGTGACCAATTAAAGTTTTAGATCAACCTATCCCAGGATTCATTGTGTGCCGATGACCAAGCTAACAAGCTAGCTGTGACGCTAACGATTGCAGCTGGAAAAGCTTGCGTGTCATTTCAGTCCGCCTCCTTCACGCCTCTAAGTATGACTCAGCGACTGACGGTAGAAGTCATGTTAACATCATGGCAACAAATGTCAGAATCCGCCATCGCCCACTTGTGTTTGGCTTCTGCATTGTTCCTCGCTTCTTGGATTTAAAGGCGAACTGGATTTTGTGCGTTGGATCAACAGTAACTCCGTCGCCTGCAGGTCGTCACCAGGCTTCACCATCACCATCGAGTCAGTGCTGAGTCTCTGGTTCTGGATCGGCTGCAGGGATCCAGAGAATTCACGACGTCCCTGAACTAAAACCGTCAGAGACTCGGGGATCGAACAAATAAATAAAACTTTCCTCGGAAATCTTTTGGTTGAGTGAACGTTCGTTTTAATTCACGCAGGTTGAGAACTGCTGCTGCTGCTGGGATCAAAATGAAAACCAAAAAAAAAAAAACCAACTCACACACAAACAGTTTAAGATAAAAAATAAAAACCAGGTGGGGGGGGGGACTAGGTGAGGGGGTTTTGGCACACACATATGACATCACCAGCGTGCGCCGTCGACCTACGTTACTCACTTTGCCCTTTACCCCTGTGGCGGGGGAGGTGAGAGGGGGAGGGGGCGTGGTTTCTTTGGGCTTACGGAAGAGGCCATTCTCGTGACCTCTGACCCCCGAGGTGGCTTCGGCGCGCTTCCTGGCGCGCAGCGTGTTCCACGACAGAGACTTCCTGTACGGTACAGGAACGAGAAACGTCAAGCAGCCAATCAGAGGGAAGCTCAGCGGCGTCCAGCTTAGTCTGGCTGCAGAGGCAACATGGCCGCCAGGTCACAACTTCCTGTTATGACCTCTGGTGCCATCTAGTGACTGGGGGGGGGGGGTGTTTGTGATTTAATGTCATGTGTCTGTCGCTATGGCAACAAGGCTTGATTTTCTAATGGAGAGATGAACATTAATGTATATTAGGTATAAACAGCATTTAAACAGTCAACATACAGTTTATATAACACTGAATAGATGCAAATAGAAGTTTTAACATGTTTTATATTATTGTTTATTCTTATTATATATTAAATATTGTATTGGACATTGATTTTATATCATTTCACTTATCGTGTATGAAAATAAATTGATGTAGCAGCTTCCACTGTCATACGTCTGATAAGTTTATTTAATTGTGACCTTAAATTAAAAATATCATATAAATAATGAATAAGAAATCATCTGTGTCACCTTTGACCTCCATACTGCCCCTGTGGTTTGTGTGTGTGTGTGTGTGTAAAGTCTAAATGTGTGAGTCTGTGTTGTTGTATCAGAGGGTTGTGAGTCTGTGTTGTCATATCAGAGGGTTGTGAGTGTGTTGTCGTATCAGAGGGTTGTGAGTGTGTTGTTATATCAGAGGGTTGTGAGTGTGTTGTTGTATCAGAGGGTTGTGAGTGTGTTGTTATATCAGAGGGTTGTGAGTGTGTTGTTGTATCAGAGGGTTGTGAGTGTGTTGTCGTATCAGAGGGTTGTGAGTGTGTTGTCGTATCAGAGGGTTGTGAGTGTGTTGTTGTATCAGAGGGTTGTGAGTGTGTTGTTGTCGCCTGAAGCTGCAGCCAGACTCTTCTGGTCCGTTTAGATTCAACAGGAGGACAGAGAGACGCTGGTCTGATTTATTGAGAGAGAGTGAGAGACTGAAAAGTTAGACTGGAATAAAGAAAGAGACACACACACATACATATGTGTAAAATCTTCCAACACAACCAGAAAACCACGATCTAATGAATTAAAATGAACATTTATATTTGTTCCAACAACTGATTTAACATAATTTGTTAAAAACGTATTATCTTGTTGTTGAGTTGTGCAACTTCTTCTGTCTCATGTATAATGAAGGTAAATAAAAGATCAGGTCAGATAGAAACAAGCCTTCCTGTAATAATTCACTGTTTAAAGCTGTTTAATATAAAATATTGACCTGATCTCATATAAAAACAATCCAGGAAACTTTAAGAGGCTTTTTTGGTCGTTAATCACAGTTTTTTACAAACCGAAGCAGCAGTTTGTAGTTTTTCACCAGTTTTAAATCTGTGTTTGTGGAGAGTCAGACCGTGGAGGTTAGTAAAAACAAACTCAAAACAAAACTATCAAAATAAATGTTACTACCAGTAGAACAAATACAAAAAACTGAAATCAATCATACAAGGAAAAGGTGCAGGAAGTGTTTGGATCAAAATCTTGTGTCACTTTCGAGGCTGTGACGAATAGAACCATTAAAACCTGCCTGGTTCTGAACAGACACACTCCATCTAGTGGTGTAACAGTGCACACAGAAGTAGGCAGAATGCTCAGTGTCACATTTGCTGTTGTAGTTTATTTACAAATATTAAAAACTACAAACTGTCAATCATCTTCAGCCTAACGCAGAAGAAAACCACCTTAATGTCGCTTCGCTAACTCATGCTCAAGTCCAAAAGGTTTATTTTACATATTTAAAATACATTTAAAATCATTATCATTCCACTACCAACAGTACAATGATGACCGTTGCCATTAAATGAAACATATTGCACAGCCTGACTTCATATTTTTTCTTCATCTTAAATAGTGCAAAAGGGATTTTTTTTTTTAACAGGAATGTTCTAGAGCTTCAGTCGAAGAACCAAAATTTACTTTGTACAGTGAACTGCCGACATGTTGAACAAAATCAAAATGGAGGAAATAAATCCAACTTTGTCCGTAAAATAAAATAATGATAATAATAATAATAATTACAAGGCAGAAAAACAACAACAAACAAACAACAACAAGAGGAATAAACACACATTTCTGTATAGATTGCCACAGACAACAAAATAAATCTTCTCCACTGCGGAGAACGGGGCCGAGTCCACCTGAATGCCCCAGGTGAGCGATTATTCGTTCCAGAAAACGGTAAAAAGAAAAAAGAAGTTTACAAAAAAAAAGAAAGAAAAAAGTGTTAGAAACTGAAATAAGAGTCTGGTTTTAGCTCCACATGAGTGTCAACGGTTTTTCTGTTGTGTTTCCAGAGTGAGCTACAGGTTACAAGAGTTTCTATCCAGTCTATTCAGCTCTCATTTACATTTGTCAGAGTCTGTGTGTGTGTGTGTGTGTGTGTCTGTGTGTGTGTGTGTGAGTTCATGTAGTTGCCACGGAGCCGTCAAGTGACAATGGCTCAGAATTACAACTGTCGCCGACACTGCTTGACGGACAGTAAGAGACCAGTTCTGTACCTTTTACCTCCGAGGAGAAGAAAAAAAAAAAAAAATCTCCCGTGAGGTCCAAAAGGGAGGGGGAGAAGGAGGGAGGGGATAGGGAGGGAGGGAGCAGGGAGTTAGGAGGTGAGGAGAGAGGCAGTGAGTAACGAGGGAGGGGTGCCGACTCCAAAAAAACAAAAACAAAAACAGGTAGACAGTTTCGTCACCTCATTTCTCATCGAGCAGGAAGTGCGTCTGTCTGCGGGGAGAGAAGTGCTGGTGGGTGGGATTGTGGAGGGGGGGGGGGGACTTACTTGATGTTGTTGGCATCGGCCACCGCCGCTGAGAAGGAGGAAGTGGAGGAAGAGTCTTTTATGGACTTTGCGGCCGGGCCCAGGACGTGTCCTGGCACCCAGCCCTCAGCGGCGGGAGACTGGATGTTGGCGGGACGGTAAACAAGGTACATGTTCTGCTGGTTGGTGGCCAGGATCTGCACCCTCTCCCCCTGACTGACGCAGATCTCGTTCTCCTTGAGCGCAGAGTAGTTCTGAGTGACCAGCATGGTGGAGGAGACGCCGTTGCAGCCACCGTCGGTGTCCTGAGGAGGAGGAGGAGGAGGAGGGGAAAGGATGAAGTAAGGAGAAGGGAGATGGAGGAGAAAGTGGAGGAAGAGAGGATGAGGATAATTGAGGACAACATGAAGGAGCGACTACGTGGGTTGGATAACAGTCCTGCTGCAGCCGACCCCAAGCTGAGGAGGAGCAGAGGGAGGCCAGGAGGGAGGAGCAGGAGGACGGAGGACAACAGCGACCTGTTCACTTTATTTTGACACCAACAGGAACTAAGCAAACTACGACGGAATCTTAAAGGTCGATGAGTGAGATCCTTTGCACTCCAGTAACTCATCCACATCTATTTTCTTTCAAACACATCTGGAGAATACAAATAGAAAACCTGTAATGTCATGACAAAATGAAATACGAACAGTTTCTGCTTCTGGTTTGTAAAAACTTCAAATAAAAGTTAACACAGACGGAGGAAACTGAACCTGAACTACTCATCATCAACGTCTCCTTCCAGAAACATGGTCCTGGTTTTTCTGGATTATCTACAGCAAATAAAACTATCTGCCGGATTAAAACCCACATGGATTAAATTGAGACTTTTAAGGTCACCGTTCTGTCCGGTTGTAAAAAAAGTAGAGAAACGCCTGAGAGCTCGAGACGCTGTTAATAACTGTTCAAAGTAGGTCAGGTATGATCCTGAGCTGTATTCTGCGACACCTGCAGTAGCCCAGATTCTAACCTTGGCTCTGAGGAACAGGTTTTCACACTGAGCCCAGAGAACAGGTGCATCGTGGCCTGATTCTCCGAGCGTCTGCTGCAGTCTCTGGTTCACCTCTAAGAAAAGACTAAATAAAGACCAGCTGCATTTCTCACAATCAGGAAATACCTCAAAATTATAACACGTGTTACAGATTCATGCAAATCAAACAAATATGCAGAGCTGAGTATTCTGTAGAATTTAGTTCCCATCTGTCACGCGTGTGCCGGCTTTTTATGGAAAACTCACCCTGGGGTCGAAACACGACGATCCCCCGTTGGAGGTAGACACTTTCATCTGGCTCCTCCCTCTCTCTGTCTCCTTGTCACCGATGCCCACGGCGGAGGAAGGCCGGCTGTGGGAGGACATGCCGGGCCGGTTTCCAGAAGACGAGCGGTTTCTGGTCAGCGACGAGCTGCCGCCCCCGCCGCCTTTCTCCTTCTGGTACTCGATGGGAGACTGGAGAGCTACGATCACACACAGACACATTTAGATTTCAGCTTCGAAGGTTTTAGGAGGGATCAGTCCACTGTCCCTTTTTTGGCCGTTAAAAAGTAAATGTTAATAGATGTTTATATTCTGCCTGTGTTTCCTCACCAGACAGGAAGTTGCTCTGAGCGTCCAGAACTTCCTGGATGTGTTGGACCCAGATTTGCTTGATGTCGACGTTGGCCGCCTGCAGCGTGAAACGCTCAGATGAGCCGCGACATGACAAGACGAACTTGCAGGGGTCGTTGTCCACACTTTCCTCCAGACCGAGGAACGACACCTGAGGAGGAGAGGAGGAGAGGAGAGGAGGAGAGGAGGAGAGGAGAGGAGGAGAGGAGGAGAGGAGAGGAGGAGAGGAGCAGCCTCGGGTGATGAACGTTTATAGATTCATAGAACATAATAACTCAAATTATGACTCATACACTACAACTATCAGTTATCACTCGTGGACGATGACCCTCTGTTCACCTTGATGCTCTTCTTGAACTGGTATCTTTGCGTGGACGAGCCTTTCCTGAGCAGCTCGCTGAAGATGACGATCTGCTCGAAGAGGAAAACTCGTCGTTCTTTGGAGCGCGACAGGACGCCGGCGTCCTGCTCCGTCACGAAGAAGGTTTCCTGCTGCAGCAGTTTGCCCTGACTGATCAGTTTACCCTGTGGGGAGACGTGGTCGAGGTCAGCGACTCGTTCGGACCTGATGAAGTTTCACGGTTGTTTGCAAACAGATCAGACGAACAAACCTCGTATCCCTGCAGCCGACCCAGATTCATCATGTCATTACACAGTTTAGGGACCTGAGACATTAAATCTACTGCTTTCTGTGAGACACAAAGAGATTCACGTCAGTGTCCGCCACATCGACAGAACGGATATTTCGGAACCATAAATACAAACGTGCTTTCACCTCAATTTGCTCACAGTCGATTCCTGCCTTGAGACTGTACTTCAGGAAGTCCTGAGAAGAAAACGTTTAACACAAATTCAATTCAGCTCATGATAGTTTCAATACATCATCTCACCCTGAAGGTCACACAGACGAGACAATAACATTTCACTTAGATGTATTTATAAAAAAGTTTCTATCAACATTAGGATCTCAGTCATTTTATTTTTTATCGAATCATGATTGCACATTAAACTTATATGAAAACGAGGTGTTTTGCTTGTCAGAGTTATGTCTTCATGTGTGATACCTTCAGTAGCAGCTGGTATTTGGTGATTCTCTGGATTGGTTTGATGAGGAAGTCGCTGATGCTCAGTCTGGACTGGATCTCCTGCTGGATTCCCTGCAACACAAACACCAAACAGACTCGTAACGCCTCGGTTTCATTCACGTTAAACATCACATGCACCGGAGAACACAACATTCAACCGACTGAAATCCTCAGATGATGCACAAAACACTGCTCCAGAATCTATGAATCGATATAATTACAGGGCTGGAGGTCTCAGATGATGTAAAACCAGAAAAACAAAGTGACACAAAGAGTCGAAACTTCTCTCACATCAAAGTACGTGTCGTATTCTGCTACGATGAACTCGGACTTCGGCTTGTTCTGACAATAAACCACGTACATGTGGAGTCTTCTCTCCTGCAACACAGACACATGAGTTATTTAACCAAACGTATTAAATATATATTGTTGAGTCGTCATATTGTCGCAGAGAGCTCAACTCACGTGTTTGATGAAGAGCTCCGGCAGGTGCTCGTTGTCCTCCAGACATTTCTCCAGCTCTCCTACGAAGAAACTGACAGAGACAGAAGATGGATGTTATTCATCAGCGCCCGTCCCCTGTTCGGGCCCAGTCCCAGTGTTCGGACACCGATGTGGAGCTTACTCTCTGTGCCAGTCGAAGATCTGGTGGATGTTCCCGAAGACGATTTTGTCTTTTCCTTTCATGTCGTCGGGGAAGCCCTTCTCCTCGATTTTCTTCATGAAGCTCTGCGGGGTCAGAAGAGCTCAGTTAATGAAGATGATGAACAACACCAGAGCCACGGAGGAATATTCCATATCCAAGTACTCGGTAGAAGTAAAGCGAGCGTCTCACCTCCACCACGATGCCCAGATCTTTGACGTAGTCCTTCTCTGTCTGAATCAGCTCGTTCAGCACAAACCTGAGCAGAAGAAAACAGATCTCTGTTACACACCTGCTGGAGAGACAGCGAAAGACACAGCGCTTGTACATCTACTGGTAATACTACCTGATAAAAGCTGTAGTAGAAGTACTAAGCAGAGGGCGGTAATGGAAACACGCTTCAGTACTCACATTCGTCCTCTCATAGCTTTGGCTATCTGCTCCAGCTCGGGGTTCCGCGGTTGGACGGGAGTGGTTTGTTCAGGCGGAGAGGGCAAGTTGAAACCAGGGTACGCTCCTGGCTCCAGAGTCTGAGGAGGAGAGAGGCGGTGTCATGAAGTCAGCCGCAAACTGAGCTGTTTAAATAAAACATCTACGCATCTCATTCTACAACATGAACAATGTTCTACATCCTCTGTCTTCAGACATTATGTCATCATGTCGTGACACAGAGGGCAGCAGTGTGTGTTCAGTGTTGAGTCCTTGAATATTAAACACGGAAATCTAAAGACGGAATATTCAAACAAACACTGAACACAGATAACTACTGGATCACGATAAGTATATGATGTGTCTGTCTCTCAGGGGGACCCAAGGCTGCTTCACAGAGTTGGGAAAAATAAAATAAGACAAGGAATCTCATAGTTTCATACAGTTGATCCCAAAGTTCGACTCAAATACTTCAGATTATTGTCAAACAAAATGAAACTGAACCTAAACTAACAGAAGAAAAATTACTGATACAAATTTGGATTTTAGCAACAATCGGAGTTTGTCAAATAAAAGTGACACGTCTAAATGATTGTGTAAATTAAAACAACGAGAGGGTTCGATCCTCGTCTCCCACGTTCTGCCTGTATCCCCTGAGGGCTGCGAGTGAATGAGTGACATGTGGTGGAGACACAATGAAGCACATTCAGGCCAATTACACAAACTACTAAAGACACAAACACATCACACCACCAATACGCACACAACATGCATGACTGGTGATACACTACACATATTTACTTTGGAATTAACTTGGTGAAATGAGCCCGTACACTTCATGCATGATGCGTAAACTCCGTTCACACGCGTGTGTCCCAAGCATGCGCACAATCCTACACACACACACTCACTCACCATCTTGGTTTTAACCAGTTTTTCTATGGCGCTAACCAGCTCTGCAGCGCTGGGCACCTCAGAGGACGACTGCAGAGACGTTAGCAAGGACGAAGACTGAGAGGAGGAGGAGGAGGAGGGCGGAGAGCAGTGTTAGAGGGATTGGAAGGAGAGGAGAGAAGGTGGGGAGTCGTGAATAAATGAAAGGAATAAACAGCAGGGAAAGAGTTAGCAGAGTTAGCAGAGGAAAGCAGCAAACCAGAGCAGAGCTACAGATGAACATACTGCAGGATTTATATCAGAATTAAAATAGGAGAATTAATAGTCGACGGTGAAGCTCTGATACTGGAAACTACTGAGAAACAAAACCTAATCAAATAATAATGAGAAGAAGTTAAACAAGGTCTCTGATGGTTTTAAATGGGATAAATTCAAGACTTTTAAAGACGATAATGAACAAAATAAAAAGTAGAAGTCAAGATAAAAAATATCACCATTTGAGACTTCGCACAAACCAAAGTATGAAGTTGTTTCTCATCAAATCAACACAAACGAGACTGAACACAACAAAGTTTAGTCTTTGTTAATAAAAGAGGCAGAAGCTCAGTTGATCCGCTCGGATGAAATAAATGAAATATATCCAGAGATGTGTTGAGATCACCTCCCCTCCAGCCCCCTCTCACCTTCTCATCCTGAGCGGAGGGGTCCTTGATGATCTCCATGGGGGGAGGCAGAGGAGTGTGGGCCTCCTCGTCCTGCTCCTCCTCGCCACCGCTCTGCATCCCGGAGGGCGTCTTAGAAAGGAGGTTACCGTCCTTACTGAGGACCCTCTGTGGAGGAGAGACACAGAATCACATCACCGATCAAACCGATTGATCGTAATGAAGCTTCTGATGAGTCACGATCACTCATATTTATTTCCATTTAAACTTCCTCTTCCCTAAATTTCCATTGAATTACCAAATAAATGAGTAACATTGTGAGAAGATGAGTCATTTTCCTTTGTGAAGTTCTGATGAATCACAGATAAAACAATCCTCGTGGTTAGAGTCAGACTTTATGAGTTAGTTCAACGGGTCGAGAAAGAAGAAGAAAGAAAATCCTCTGAACTTGTGAGCTAACGCTGAAAAACTCATTCCAATAAAAAACTTAATTTGAGCTTTGAACTGTTAAAACCGTATTTGTTTAATTTAAAAAGTTTAAATGGCAAAAGAACCATTAACAACAGAGGATGTGGAAATTAACAAAAGCTTAGGAGGTGTTTCATATCCAAGAACAAACTTTCTTTTGTTTCTTGTGTTTGTAGTTGAGTTTGAAAGCCCTGTGTCGATTCTGTTTTAAAATGCAGCTGCTCACTGTGTGGCTGCAGAGGGCGCTGTTGCTCAGTTAAAGTAATAGTGCTGCTTTAATGTCAGCGGCCGTCAAACATTCACGCATCATTTACCACGTAAACAGCTGAAACCCGCTCTGTAGAATCTTGTTGTTTACCTCATCGATGTTGTCGTCCTGCAGAGCGAGGTCGGGCTGTCCGAGGTCGACGCTCTTCCTGTTTTCCTCTCTTCCGGATCCTGGACCTGTCAATCAGTCCAACACGTCGTTAGTCACGTCAATCACAGGGACGTCAAAACACAGCGGTATCACTGGGTTCAAGGATGAACGATGTGTTGAGCAACAAATGAAATTAAAAAAACAAACTTCTGCAGGTTAGACATCCTGATTTTTGTCCTGATGAGTCTAAAACGACAGAACACGTTTACCTTTATTTACCTTTACCGTTAGTGTTAATTACACGTGTGTGAGCAGGGACTTAGATGTGTGACGTTCCGTGGCGTCTGTAAAGTTCCAGTGCCTGATCTTAACCACACTTGTGTGAAAACATGAATGCAATGCTGCTGAGCAAAGAGACACACGTTCCATGGTGTCAGTGGCATGTCATCACCGCCGTTGTGTACGTGTGTTTGCGTCTCACCCGTCTTCTTCTGTTTGTTATTGGGGAGCTTCTTGACGGAGCTGCCGTGGCTGAGGCGGCGGACCGGGCTGGTCAGCCATTTTCTCAGAGTGTTTCCGGAGCGTTTGGGTCCCGGGGAGCTGGACTGCAGGGAGATGAGGGACGGCTGCGGCTGCAGGTTGGCCACTGACTCCGTCTTCCCATCGGAGCTGCTGACTGGATAGTTTTCTGAAAGAATAAAATCACATTTTAAACAGATGTCACCAGGCCCCCTCGCAAATACACGTTTCAGCTCAACAGACCCACATGAGTTCCTTTATGACTAAATCTGGTCAGCAGCTGCTCTCATGTCACACACAGGCCTCAGCTAATAACACTGTCGAATCCAACACACGGGATTAGAGATGAATTCCCTCTTTCCCTGCTGCTGCGCTGTGATCGTTCAGAGTTCTGTTCATCCTTTAATACTTCGATGTCAATAATATGAGGAAATACGAGTTTCAATTCCAACATTTCAGCCGAGAGGCATGAAGTTAAAATTTAACCAGGAAGAAATAAATATCATCGCACACATTCTTTCACTGACATTAAAATCACATATTTAGAATCACAGAGAGTAGAATCAGTTCAAACACTTTGAACCAGTTTGTCTTGTTGTCATCCTACAGATTCCAGAGAGAAAGAAAGCTGTGTGTGTGTGTGTGTGTGTGTGTGTGAGTGTGTGTGTGTGTGTGTGTGAGTGTGTGTGAGTGTGTGTGAGTGTGTGTGTGTCAGTAGTCATGTGTCAGGAGAGCGGTGGATCAGCTGCACTCACACACAGCTGGGACCCATTGGCTGCGGATGCTGTGGGGTTGTGGAGTATAAATGTGTGTGTGTGTGTGTGTGTGTGTGTGAGAGGAAATGAAAGGTTAAGGGTCGGCAGGATCTCCTGAGGAGTTCTCCTCTACTATGGGTGTCTCACTCATTCTTTTTATTTACCTTCAATTCTCTTCGTCTTCATCTCTGATCTGCTTTTTATTTGACTTTTGTCTTCAACTTGTACCAAAATAATCTGCTGAGCTTCAGACACCAAAGAAAAAAAACATGATACTGTTGATAAACTTCTCTGCACAACCGACGGTAACGTCACTTTCACTTCCCCCGATCTGGCAGAACGAGGCGGAGCAGGTCAAAGGTCAGCGGTGCCAACAACAATCAGTAAAACCAAGAAATATTAACCCACGGTGGTGATATCAGCTTCTAACGCTCATTTAGTTTTTAGATTTCCTTTTTCAATCCATTTACTGTTTATTAAACATAAATTAAATATGGTTTGTTTATTTGAATAGTGTCTGAATAGAATGTTTTCCTCATATCTGTGTCTGACTGAGACTTTTCCCGACATCCACCTCCATGTTGTGCAGCCCTGCGGGTTAATGAGTCAGTGTTAGTGGTAGTTTAAGTTGTTATCAGACTGTGTCAGCAGCGAGCTCCAGATAAAACTCTGCAAAACAGCAGCCAAGGTCACGCTCTCTTACTGAGGTGCTGTTTCTCTCATGACACACAAAAACATGGTGCACAGAGTGCGGCGCACTGCTGCTGGATATATATACTCGTTAGTTGTGTGCATGACCTGTTGTGTACATGCAAATGATATTGGGAATACAACAATAGTCAATTCATTGTAATAGATGTGAAGGTGTAACCTTACCGAGGACATGCACACACCAAAGGCCACAGTGCATTATGTACAACTGTATTTCTTCATCTGCAATTATTATTTCTTGTATTTCAGTATTTTGGAACTTGACTGACCGATTGTTGCTCTTAATTGAAGTTTGACTTGATTCTGCTCAGGAGTGATTAATGTAAAGTGGCTCGTTCCTTTTCCTCGACTCTCGTTGATGCTAATTTAAATGAGTTTGTCGTGTTTTCATGGGACAGAGACGTCAACCAGCTCCATCAGCTCAGTCCGTACTGAAGTTAATCAAACACCTGGATTCCTCCTGAATCTTCACACCGCTTCAGCCACATTCTCTCGCTCTCTTCTTTTGACATCTGTTGTCACTCAGTCCCACAGTTTCACTGGTTACTCGCTTAAGTGCTATTGAGCAAATTCAGCCATGTGAGGGAAACACGTCATAGGTCATTTCTTCACGTGTGTGTGTGTGTGTGTGTGTGTGTGTGTGTTTTCAGTAGATTCAGTGAGTGGCCTTGACAGCTGGCTGACCACTGAAACTCATTAAGGAGTTAAGAGCGCAGAGAAACTCTAACACACACATTCTCACACACAGCTGACTGATACGACGTCACTGCTTCAACCTCTCCTCCTCCTCCGTAATGAGGCAGAACCAGAGCGTGCTGCAGTCAGCTGATCACCACTCACACCTGTTAAAGTGCGACACCGTACCTGATTCCTGGCCTCGGAGACGACAGCACGACGCTAAGTGACTGAAGTGTGGAGTTTCAGACACATCAGAAAAAGTGACTATACTCAAAAACATTAAGAATAAAAATCCAGCAAACACCAGGGTTAATTATCATTCTGCACCGGAGTGAATCTGGAGAAGCACTTTGTGAAACAAGTTGTTTCGCTCCTTTTGTCGTTTTGTTTCTTGAATAGTGTCAATGCTGGCATCCTGGTGTTCGAGCGCCCCATCTAGAAAAACACGGCCCGACCCAGGTGCCGATGCGTCATTTGGAAAGTTGCAAAAACATCCAGTGCACATCTGTTCTGCAGTAAACAAAAACAAATCCAAAAAAAGATCTTGACACAACGAGACAACCAACAACCAAACTAAATGTAGGAACATTTTTAAATTGAGACCACACAACAGAAAGCACTGGCAGAATCAAGACACTGGGCACAACGATGTTTCAGCTTCAAAAAGCAGAATTCCAAACTTCTCAGTCTTTGTTTTATTCATTTAAGGTTAAACTAAAAAGAGTTGTTAATGCAGATTCATGTTCATTGTCATCAAACTACTTAAAAGTCTTTTACACGCGGATCAGAACAAAGAAAAACTACAAACACTGTGTCATTTGTAGAAGAACCAGACAATCGGCCCTCGATGTGTCTTTGTCTCACATTCCACATTTTCAGTCACGATAAGCAGAAGGAATGAAGAGACGACCTGACGTGACACAACCTCACACGTGCCTTTTATTGGACGTCTTGAGTTGTTGCAGAAACCACCACAGCTCATGTCTCTGGCCTGACATCGTTCAGTTTAAAGACCCTTTAAGAAAGCTCACTAACATCTGTCTGCAGTGGGAAAGAACACAATCTGCATTCACTCCCGGGTCGATCGGTTCCGATCGGCAGTGACGGAAACATGGCACTCGGAGGGGGGACGTGCCAATTTCTTCTTTTCCAGCACAAAGTAATGACACCCATCACACTCAGCACGGAAATACCCATGAATGTTTGTGCAAGTTTAGTTTTTCTGCATCTGTGTTTTGGAATTTAAAAACTGGTTTGTGTTACGTCTTGTATTTTTGTATTTCTTCCCGACAGCGACACACAAACTGCGTTAGTGCTTTTATAACAAGCGAATTGTGTGTGTGTGCAACAGAAGACTGCAGTGTCACAGCGATGGGAAGAGTCAGGTGAGACCAAACAAGGAAGCTCTTGTTCTGCAGCCGACAGTCGGTCTACTGTTAAAATCCACATCACTCACTATCTTTAATCACACACGCACAGACACACACAATGAATGGTTCTATTGACGAGAGCATAGTGAATCTCAGAACCATTGAGCTCTGCACACATGCACGCACCATCGCTCCTTTTTTTAAAATACTTGACTTCATGTTGTTTTGTCTCGTGTGTCCGAGACCATTTGAAACTAGAGAGTCACTCAGCAGACCTCAGTCCCGTATATTCAAATCAATAATGTGTATAATGTGTTTCACAGAGAATAAACAAAGTACTGTCATATTTGTACATGTGAAAAATATTGAACACTGTAAATGTCTTTTCATCGAAGCGCCTTCTCTCCTCCCATCATGCTTTTTGTCAATGACGAGAAGAGACAGTAATCTGGGAAGATTACATTCCTCTCATACCTCTCTCTCTCTCTCTCTCTCTCTCTCTCTCCTGTGCCGTACATATCCGACGACATGCTCAACAACACAAACTACACAAACCTAATGACTTCTGATGGTGACTGTGTTACTACGCTAACACTCTATCGATGAGACGGTTCGGTTTCATTCAGTGAGAAGCTAATGTCGAGTTTAGCTGCAGTGCGAGACGACAGTAAGGTTCAAAGTGAAATCAGTAAAGATAAAAGCTAATGTTTCTTCTTTCATCTCTGTCTTTTCCTCTTCATTTTACACTCCTGTCAAAATGACGATCTAGTGTAGAGGACTTTGCGATGAAGGTCAAGACGTGAAGCGACGTGTAAAAACGGAGAATTGTTTGCAGCGTGCGTGCGAACATCTGATTTTGTCCCTCCGGGTCCAAAGGAAGTTACAGATTCACTTAAGACTTCACAATATCACGAGCAGGTTACGTAAGAGGCTGTTTCATTGGCGTATGAATTACATCACAACACAATCAACAGTTGTAGTACAATTAGTCATACTACAAGGAAACACACTTGTTCCCAGGGTTCTCTGTTAGAATATCAAACAGGCGAGAGTCGTCTCGTTACAGAAATCATCCGCCGCCAGGCGCCACATTCAACACTTCAATAATATTCAAGAAAATAAAAGTCGTAGTCTCAAAAATCACTAAATTATCTCGTAGGTTTTCATTTTCGTTCATCAACAAGTCAGCGTGGTGAGTAAGCAGCGTGTTCATGAAACACATCGTAACTAACTCAGCCCCCGTCCGTCCACTTCAGTCCAGAGTTCTCAATATCTCAGTAAAAGCTGCTCTCAGGTTGATGAAGCTCAGAAAAGACCAAACGTTAGAAAACACTTTTTGGGAACTTGGTGATTTAGCTGGAAATACCCACAGAGGTAAATCAAAACTGAAACTGGAAGATGTTATGATCTAGAGGCACAAATGAGGAAATTTAGACGACTTACTTCTTGAAAATTCTAACTTTGGGCAAAATATATATAAATCCAATATTAGATTCTGTTCATCAGTCAGCTCTAATTAGCTGCAATTTAACTAAGAAGGCTTTTTTTTTTTAAATCACTTTCTTTAAAATTGTGAGACAGGAAAAAGAAAATGTTTTGTTTGATGCGATCAAATCAAACCTTTTTAGAAACTGATCGGTTGTGTCGCTCTGCTGCTGCTGAAACGTCGCTCCTCGTCACTGTGACCACACGTCCCCGATAAACTATTAAAGAACTGGACCTCATTTAAAACGGAGCTGAATGAACTGAATCACAGCTGATGAAGCAATGCGGAGTTAATGCTGTTTCAACAGTCACCTCCTCCATCACTGCGGGTGAGGAGGTGCCTCCGTGTGTAAATGTGATTGTGCCTCATGAAAAACAAATGACTGAGTCTTTCCTGACGCCAGAGAGAATAAATGCAGCACTTCACACAAACTGTACGAACTCTGCTTCACAGCGGGACTGAAGGCTGATGCACGCCTCGACAGACTCATCACAGGAACCAGTCGAACCAGCCGAGCTCCGATACTCACACACGACGTCACGATTATTAAAGGTTTTACATATTTTGAAAATAGGATGGGCCATCGAGGGGAATGCTCTGCATGGGAAACAGAGAAGTGGGATCAGGGGGACGTTTCGTTTTCTGAAAATTTTCCTCGTGCAGCTTCACAGGAAGCCCCGGCGCTGCAGATGCAGTTTGATGACCCGTGACAGTGACCTTCTCTCAGTGGGACCTTTGGGTGCGCCCTCACGAGCCCTCGAGTTGGAAACAGTTTTTGTCACAGGTTCAAACACGTCCATTGAAACCAGTGAAAACTGTGCAGATATATCAGCGAAACCAGCGTAACCAGTTCAGCTACATACTTCAGCCCGTGCAACCGCTGACAAGTTCAGAGACCCGGAGGCCAAAGTCCAGCGTCCGTCCAAACACAGAGAGAGCGCAGTTAACGTTTAGCTAACGATAGCTGGATGCTAATCTGCACATACGCACGATGCATGTGCTCTTAGAGCTGCAGGCCACGGAGAAACAGCAGACTTGTTTTCACCTCGCCTAAAATACCAGGACTCTCTGCGTTGTGTTGCTCAAGACAATCAAACCATTTCAAAAACCCAGCGGCCTCAGTGTCTGGTTGTAGGAGTTCTCACAGTCGATGGCGCGGCCTGAAGTGAGCGAGAAGTAATGTGAGCTCTCTTCACCGAACAAAAACATTTAGAAGAGACTCTTCAAAAAAACCTCACCAGTTCAGAGCTGCACCAAAACTCATCACGAATGATCTCCTCCAAAATATGCATAGTGAGTTTGGACGGACTCTCCTCCAGACACGAAAACCACAGGATTGGGGTTGTCGGGGGAACTGGGGCATCAAAACCCAATGCACATCTGGAAAACCTTACAGATTACCTAACTAACCATTCCCACTGTTCTTCAATGATGGAGACATACGTATCTGACTGATGGAGACAAAAATCTATATATCGTGAAATGCATTATAGATATTAAAGTATTTATTGAATTCTATAAGCAGTGATACTCGGTGGCTACAGCCACTGGACCTTCAGGATTTTTAGTTTAGTCTGAACCAAACTAACTATGGTTTGAGAGGTGCTGTCCAAAAAGAGGTGGTCTGGGTCCAGATCAAACTGAACCATGGTTTGGTTCATTGGCAACGTGACTTTTGGACCAATCACAGGAAGTTGAGACAAAATTAAACAAAAGAAGAGGAAAAAGAAGCTGAAGCGGCGGCAGGATCACGACAGTCTTTACCTCCTTGAACGAGCAGGAGGTTCGTTACGCTTCATTTACTTTCCTACATTCAATCTAAACTACTACCTGTCAAATTAACAACACGAGGACTGATGATGACAAGACGAACGTATGTCAGACGCAATTCTTAAACGAATGACGCTTGGTTCTGACATGAGCATTACTCCCTGTGCTCCCAATCAGCTGCTGGTCGATGGAAGGATCGAAACGAACGAGCAGCTTCACTGTTGCTTTAAGTGTGAGGAGCCAACAATGTGTTTCATCTGTGGCTCCGACGTTTGCTCTTAATTAAAGTCACAGTGAAGTCATTTCACTGTGCGGAGGCTAATTCTGATCTGCAATCGTATGAATGAATGTTTTGTGATGAAGACTCTTTTATGACAACAAAGTTCTGTTGTCATAACCGTGCAGAGAAGACAAACAACCAAAGCTGTGATTTTCTGGGAGGAACAGTCTCCCTGGAAATGACTTATTTTCTGCACACACAGGAATCGTACAGCTCTGAAGGTCTAAGGTTGTTCTTTGTTTGAATATGTCATAAAGAAGTGAGGCAGCGGAGGAGGCAGCGTTCACGGGTTCCACTACATTCAAACAAACGATGTGTCATGTAGAAATTCGCGAAAACTTGATTTTGGGGAAAAGCTCTACTCTGAATGAAGCTCCCTGGAAACCACAGCAGCTGAGTGTGTGGGGAGTGATCGGCTGAAAACAAAGATTACTGTAATGACTCCGGTGAAGTCAAGTACTTGGTCAAAGGCTCTGTCATAACCTGCTGCAGGACACACCCACACTTCTCAATCCAACAGACACAAAGAGAGAAACTGTCCTTTTCTCCGAGTGTCTCTCTCACTTCCCATCTACTTCTCTCTCCCTCTGTCCGAGTGACACATTGTTTCCTGTTCGACGATTCATTTCCAACACGTCAGAATTTCAGAAAGAGAAAAATTGAAAGAACAAGAAACCTGTTCACTGCCTCAGCACACACACACACTTTCAGAGCATGTGACACAGTGAACAAAAGTGACATCAATTACAAACATGATCCTCACACACACACACACACACACACACACTGTCCATCCCGTCCCACCTTTACCGTTGTAGCAGCAGCAGCAGCAGCGAGCGAGGAACCATCCACAGCAACGCCGGGCTCTCTTCATCCTCGCTCACACACACACATCCTACACTAACACACTCATACAAGAGCTTCAAGTCCACACTGCTGAGATTCACCAGAGAGAGAGAGAGAGAGAGAGAGAGAGGGGAGGAGGAGCCTGCGCACGCACACACACGCACACACACACACACACACACATTCTTCCTCAGACATTGGGTTTCCCTCCTTCACATACGTATACACCTCACTTCTCTAGAACAGAGGTTAATTATTGTGTAGGGCTACAGAGAGTAGGGACCCAGACTGTGTGTGTGTGTGTGTGTGTGTGTGTGTGTGTGTGTGTGTGTGTGTGTGTGTGTGTGGAACACTGCAGACTTCTGTTGAGGTAAAAGCTTTCCGACATTCAAACACTGGCCCCAGTTACATAAATGTCCTGTAATGTCTATTCAAATATGGCAGGAGCATATCTGATAGAGCTGCACAACATTTGTCGCCGCAAGCAATGACACTGCTGGTGAACTGTGGAGAATTGGACAATACACAAATGACTTCTAAACTTATTCTGACCCACAACTGTTTTCAGTAAAAAATAAATAAATAAATAAATAAAAGGCACTGAACAGTCGACAGGTGAATTAGAAGAGAATCTATCCACTGAAGAGACTTTTCCCTCAGGAGTTGAGTAAAGAGAATAAAACTGATCTGTGGACATGAAGCACGAAAACAAACGAACGATAAGACGTCTCCTGGATGTTTAAACTGACAGATGCTTATCAACCGAGGAGCTGAGACTCAGAGCAGGATGATGAGCTACACTCAGCGTCTTAACGTTAGAGAAGGGCGGCTCAGGACGGCTCTTTCTCGATCCTGGATACATTTCATAATTTTCTTCATATTGATTGTTTTGTGTTCATGCACTCACACCAGCAATTACACATATTTAGCCCTAGAATCTGCTCAGGCAAGAAGTTAAAATTATGAAACAAGCACTGAAAATATAACCACAGAGTTTGGGGAAGGGTCGGGGAAGAGCACATGAAACTTTGGTTTAGATTTGAATCAAATTAAACAAATAAAATAATCTAGTTTTACACAATTCCAGAAACAATTCAGTTTGAATAATGTCACCAAACAGACATGTTACCTGATGCCATCCTCATTCAATCTGTATTTATTTATTTATTTATTTATCTGACTGGTTTACCTCAACTAAAATAAAGCACATTATTCAATCCAGGCCACGATGGAGTGTAAACGTTACCCCTCTGTGTACAAGCACTGCAGCAGCAGGTAACACAACACACATGCACGTAGCCCAGATAAAGTTTGCCCAGCAGCTCTGTTCCCCTGCAGTGTCCCATTTTACACACAGAGCACCTCTACTGACGTTCCACAGCAAAATAAATACTTAACTTCTGCAGCTATGACCTCAGAAGCTAGTATATATATATATATAAATACATATATAGTATTTGTATCGCTGTTCAGGAGCAGTGAATAAGATGTTGAGCAAAAGAAAGTTGCACTTTTATCCAGGTAAAACTAATTTGCTTCAGAGATGTGGGATCAGATTGGTACACATAGATTTGCACACTTGCCGGTGCCAGACCTGTCGTCAGTATCTGAGGCCCGGTGCCGAGAGACTCAACCTGTAAAATCAACTAATCATCATCATCATCATCATCTTCATCACTACCATCTGACGCCTCGTCAGGGACAAGAACTACGAGCCATCCAATTACAGATGTTCATGTGATGCGAGTTCAATCGTTTAGTATGACCCTCTGTTTCTGTGTTATAAAAACAAGGAAAAGTTTCCCTCTATGTCTCCACAGTCAGCGGAGACAGGACAAGGAGACCTACTTTACAGAAGAGTCACAAGACTCGGGCGGGGGCTGAAGCTGAGTGAGGCAGAGGTTTTTTTTATTCATGTTACTTAATTAGCAGTGACTCTCGTGGGTTAATTAACGGTTTGACTGATTCATTAACAAATGGAGAACAGTTCATTAAGTCCCCAGCAGCCTCCAGTCATTTCATTGTTGAGGAAACACATTTCTGTATTTCTATTAAACCAACATAAAGCACTCATGTTAGAGAAAATGGACCTGGAGGGTGATTTTGTGTATTTGCAATACAAAGTGAAGGTTCTAATGTTTGCTCAGGGTGTGCACGTCTTGCTACAGCAGAATATGCACAGTGCACAATACAATAGTGAATTAATAAAATGATCTAATGATGTGATAATAAAAAATATTTCTGGAGCAAGTCACTGTGGCAAGCATTCGTGTAAAACTAAAAGGTCAGAATAGTTTGTCCGACCAGATGTTGGATCACATTCATTCACTTTTTATTATGAATCAAGTTAAAGTTAAAAATATATGAATGTGTTGTCTTTATGCTTTTCTTACTGCAGTGATTCTTGTGCACATTTTAAAAGTTGATTATTTAACTGTTGTGTTGACGTGGAGTCATAATAGTGGTCAATTAGTTCCAACACATTAGTTTTCAATCAGTGCCAGTGGCACAAAATAGTCACTGAGGGCAGTGTTCTCTTTTCAAGGCCGGTTTAAACTTTAATGAAAAAGTGATTTTACAGAACACTTTTAAACAAAAAGAAGCATTTGTTGTTGTATTTATAGTTAAACAACATGAGCCCGAGGGCCAGAAACCCCATTTTTAAGTGTTACTCATTTTCATGTGGCGCAGGGCCGCTCACTCCTTCAACCTTTACTGCCACACCACGCGACGCTGCCCTCAGTATCCACTCAATATCTCAAAACATGTGTGTTAACGTGTTTATTTCTATGTGTAGCGGTCACAGAGGTTCGATTTGCATGTAGCAATGGCAACACAAAACATTCCTCTCATCAGCAAGAGCAGGAAACACACCATGACTGCGTCAGGCAAATCAGTTGATTTCATGCTGAGAGAGGCTAAGATAAACTTCAGTGAAGAGAATATATACTGTGCATATATGTATGTATGTATATATGTGTGTGTGTGTATATATATATATATATATACACACACATATACCTTGTGCAACTTCGTATTCATCTGATAAGTGTGAATCAAAGCATCAAGACTCAGATCAAGATGAAATACATTCTTGTGAATCTGATCTAATTCTGAGCTCAGGGCTGAAATCCAGCCTCAGTCCATCTCCATCTGCAGCACAACCAGCACCACTCTGAAGTTCAACTGACTGACTGATAAGAATTCTCAGCATCCACTTCCTCTTCGCTGTAAAATGGCTCCAGTGCGATGAGATGACATCAGCTCATCCTTACGCGACCTCGTAATGAGAAGCCGCTGAGGAGCGCTTCCTGTTTCCATCAGAGCTCGTCGCTTTCTGATCCAAACATCTTCAGCACAGTCTGCTGCGTGTCAACACTCAGCTGGAGGTCAGAGGTCACATGGAACAAGTGTGGGGAGGAGCTGCACAGCGCCCACTACAGGACTGAACAGGAACTACAACAGTGTGTGTGTGTGTGTGTGTGTGTGTGTGTGTGTGTGTGTGTGCAAGTGCTCAGGAACTGTGAGGCAGTAACCACAGCAACTGTGCCATGTCATGTAAATTCTGCTCCGTCTCATACTTCTGTGTACAGCGGTAACCAGGGCAACCATCAAGAATTCTGTGTCGGAAAACGACCTCATTTGTTCACAGTCAAAAGTCGAATCGATAAGAAACAGGAAACGCTCACGGAAAACGTTCCTGTCGTGAGACTGACGAAGGACGAGCTCATTTTATCTGCATTGCATTGTGGGATTGTTGAGAAGCACTAATTCAGCATGCAGGTAAACACGACGACCGTTCAACATCTATTTTTAGAAGCTCTGTCTGTCTGAGCGGAACTCGATCGACAGAGAAGGGCGGGTTTCACAAATAGCGCAGTGTCTGAATCTCACCAGTAGAGGTCAGGGCACATCAGTTTACATGAAATTAGCTGACTAATGAAAAAGAAACGCTCTCTGCGTCTGTCAGGCTGATTATTCATCAAGACACGATGAACACGATGAACACGATGAAGGAGATATTACATCTGAGAGGGTCCATTTTAAATTTGCACATTCTCTGCATTTCCTCTTCTTCACACATCTATCTATCTCTATCTCTCTCTATCTTTCTATCTTTCTATCTCTCTCTCTATCTATCTTTCTATCTCTCTCTCTCTCTCTCTATCTTTCTATCTCTCTCTCTATCTGAACATCAGCATAATTCATCACAGCTGGAGGTCTGGCTTCCCTCGCTACACGAATCCATCCAATCAGACCTGTTTGCAGCACTTTGAACTGGAAAGATGCCACATTTTGAATCAGAGAGGTGTGTGTGTCTGTGTGTGTCTGTGTCTGTGTGTGTGTCTGTGTGAGATTTCTGACTCACAATGGGGTTTTAAACTTGCTGCAGAAAACTGGGACTGCTGTTCCCACAAGCCTGAGCTCTCATTTCATTCATATCTGCACATTATTCACGGCATCTTAACTTATTCTGTTTGTTTCTGTTTGCGGACCTCTGTGTGACAACGTGTAACTTTCACCCCAAAGAACGCACCATGAAGAACTTAGCGACCCTGAGCCAGAGTATAGGAGATGAATATACATAATTATATCATGTATTTAAATTAAGACTTCTTTTTATTTTATATTTTGCTTTTCCTTCCCGTCAAACTCTGATTCTCAAGCAGCAGGTCAGTGTTGAAGGTCAATGCCGACATCACGTTAGTTCTTCCTACCTTTTCCCGAGTTGAAGAAACAGTCCATCTCCACGCTGGAGCGCGAGTGGGACACGCAGAGCGCGGAGCTGGGAACCAGTCCCTCCTGCGGGGGGCTGCGGTCGGTGGTTCGGACCAGACACCAGCCGGGCCGCTCACTCGGCCGCTCCAACAGCTCGACCGTTTGACCTGGAGAGAAGAGCAGACGGATGTTTCACAGCGAGTTAGATTAAAAAAATATCAGAAACAGAAACCAGAAGTAAAAATATTTGAAGGAGCAGCTGAGTGCACTGCACGCCCACCTACACCTGCATCCATTGGCCTGTACTAGCTGTCAATCACACTGTATCCATGCCCCCAATGCTTGCGGGGCTTCATCGTCTATTTGACTTTAAATCTGATGACTTTTTAAAAAACTAACATCATGTTGTGTTGAACAAGACTTGAAACTAAATAATGAGACACAAACAAAATGTTTACTGACGTTATAAATCGAGAAACAACCAGTGGAGTCGCCCTCTGTTGGTCATTTGAGAGAACACAGGTTACTGGCACTTCTGCGTTGGCTTCATTTTCTGGACCTATTGTTTTACCCGGTTCCAGCAGGTTTCACTTTAACTAACAGTCTTTGGATTATTTATCTACTGAACACAACAAACTGAAGAGACGGATCCAGCCTGAGCTGTGAAGAGGACTGTGTAAAGTTCATCTCACCTGTGCTGACAGACATCTCCGTGCTGCATCCTGCTGTGAAGTCATGAAGGACGACCGTCAGCTCGCACCCACCAGAGAGCTGCAGCGAGACAGAACATCAGTGTGTTTAAAAACTTTCAAACTGCACCTTGTGTCGCAAAATATACCAAAACAAGAACCGTGAGAATATTTCAGTTAGTAAATAGTAATTTTCTTCATTTCCACTTGGTTAGGACTGACATCTGTGTTTACACATTGAACACTGAATATTTCCACACAGAGAGAAATTAAATAAATGTGAAGAGAACAGATGAACAGGTTTGTAGAGCCTCAAGTCATAGCTCAGTAAATTTACCCGTCAGATTTAAAAATAATAACATCCCGGTAGCTGCTGTTTAATGTTTGCAGAGTTAAATCTCCTCCCGGGCCGGAGGAACAGGGCGAACAGGCAGCACGTGGGCACATGCTCCGGACTATAAACTATAAATCTATAACAAATATTTAACATCATGAACAGAAAAAATACTGGGCTGAATATGAATAACAGCTGTGAGAGAGTCAACACAGACATTTAGCTGGTGCGTTTTAAAACTGTGTTTACGAACGCTTGAGTTTTTTTAAGTCATGTGATCTCTTCACCTCCGTCTACACTAACAGAAACACCTTTTACATCCTTTCTTTCACGACAGAAACATTATGGGTAAAGTACATGAGCAAAGAGCAATGGCTCGAGGATGTACACAGCATTTATGAACATATACATATATATATAGAGAGAAGATATTGAAAAGACATTTTTTGCATTAGTGTCATTACAAGAAATGTGGGTCTGGGACAGTTAATCATTAGTAAACTGAAGACGTGAGGCTGCAGCCATAAAGTACAGTTTACAGTCCCTGCTGTTAGTGCGCAAAGAGCTTATAGAAATTTATACAGACACTTGATAGTTATGCAACTGACGTCATTGTGCCGCAGTGTGTACATTTACTCATTAAACTGAAACAGCTACAGACACAGCAAAGACAACAAAAACAGAATCAAGTACAAATACGGCACAGCGGCTGAAATGTGTCACAATAAAAAGTAAAACATTGAAGAGACTGTCGGGAGTGATGATGATCTGTGTGTTGTATAAACATGACGTCAGCTGATTGGCTGTTTATCGTTCACTGTGGAGTGAAACTAACTAGTGGAGCTTTTATTACTGATGATGTTCAAGAACTTTCTTTCTTTCACTGTCACAGAAACAACTGAGGATCATTATAAAATGATCAGATGTGCATACGAACGCAGATACGTCAGAACTCAACAATATTTCACTAGATCCCGATTTTTATTTGGATCATAAACAAACATCCAAACAAACCAGCCAGTAAAAAAAAAACCTGAGTCAGTCAATAATAAACGTATTTGTTGTACATGTCTCTATAGTATAAAGAAATTCATCGACGGTAGAAGATTATTGTAAATGAGGCCATTTCCTTTTACCCCAACCTCCTTCTCTTTGTCTTTCTGCCTCATCTGCTCTTTTCTCCACGTCTTGGAAAATGTCAGGGTGTGTGTGTGTGTGTGTGTGTGTGTGCATCAATCCCAGGCTAAATGTCTCCTAGCAACAAGAACCCCTGTTTCTATAACAGGTGACTTTATACCTGACAGATGGCTGTGCACGCAGACACACACACACACACACACAGAAAGTGTCAGTGCAGGTGTTTTCACTTATTCTGGCTGATTAGTCTCCTGCTCAGGTTGAAGCTGGAACTATCCTGGAAACACCGTGACGTCCGCATACTAAGAAAAACTGTTTGCGCTCCATTTCTCTCGGCACTCCCGCTGTATTGCATCACGCACGGGGAAATCTGCTTATATGGAGCGCAGGAAACATATGACGCAGCTGAACGTGGTGGCTGGAGTCAAAGGGCGGCGGGTCGTCAAGCAGCTGTGCTAATCTTTAATCTTTTACGTGTTGGCGGACGGTAAAGGCCTGAGGCTCCAGTGTGCGTGGAGCAGGACGAGTCAGCCTGATGTCACTGATACCTGCAGGGTCGCTGAATGAATAATAACATCTCTGTTGGCATTTAAATCAGAATTTGACAAAGTCATCCAATGGCAGCACAAGTCACTGTCCAACCATCATCTGTAAATAAAATAATCCTATTTCTCTACATCTCATGACTCCAACCTGCTGGAGTTTAAGTGTAATAATAACTGAAACCAAACTTATCACTACCACATCATCACTTTTAAGTTTGGTCCATGTCCCATCCACTACAATGGAGGAGGCTGGATTTATGAACCTATTACTGCCGCCAGCCACCAGGGGGCCATCGGTACATTTCGGTTTCACTTCTAGGGAGATGTCCTGTCGTCCATCTTTATACACAGTCTCTGGTTTGGAGCCACAAAGAAGAAGCATAAACACCACATGACTTTCAAATCAGCTATCAGAAGTGCATGTGGCTAAAATTGGAGGTTTGAGGACATAACATCCGTAACAGATCAACTCGAGGACAATTAGCTCAAATCCACAAACACAAGAAGTTTGTTCCTACTTGAAGTCGGGTTCTTTGTTTGTCAGCAGGATTACTCAGAACCGACAGAACTGATTTCTGTGAAACTTATCGAAGGATGAGGACGAATATAATAAGTGTCTTTGAACAAATCTGTCCCTCAATACAAAAAGTAATGGAGAGCAGACACCCGAGGCTCCATCACGCAAAGATAAAGAAAAAAACAAAGAAACATCCTGGATCTGCTTGTTTATCCAGATGTGCTAAAGAAAAATAAATAAGAATGATTTCCCCTGAACATAATTTTGAAATTGTGTTCAGGGGAAATAAGTTTTTGAGTAATCTTGCTGCAATAAAAACACAAATGAAGACAAGATCCAAACTGAGTGTGACAGATTCCACCAACCCAGCTTCCGCTCTCCTCTTTAATCTGATGGTCGTGTTTGTTTGTGTGTCTGCTGCTGTCATATGACACATTCTTTCGTGCACTGACAACACACACACACACACACACACACACACACACCAGCTTGTGATGGTGATATGTCGGAGCGGAGGGAGTCTGAGTTAAGCAGAACAAACTTTCTTCACCTCCTTCGACGGCAGAACAAACGGAACCTGTCGAGGTTGAGAACACTTGGATGAGGACGCTGAGGATTTATTTTCCTAGAACTGTGTTAGATGTGCCTCAATGTGCTCTGAGTGCACGGCAGCCTTCATTTATTATCAGCCCAGTGTGCCTCAGTGATAAAAACACCGAGCCACGGTTTCCTCAGAACGCAAACGATCCATGCGAGCGCTTTTACAAAGACTTAGTAACCTGAGACGAATTAACAGGATTGAGTTTGACAACGTTTATTTTATAAAAGTCTGCACGTACGCTCACTGACGCTTTGCAGGGATACACGCGATTGCTGCAGAAACCAATTTGGGCTTTAAAACAACAAATTCACGGACGTTGGAGGACGAGAGGCGGCAGATCTGACTAACCCTCACCGAACACGCTGCAGTCCACGTTGGCATGAATTACCTGAGTTCCTGCTCCGTCACTGAACGATGAACACAGTAAAATACACAGTAGGTGGTTTGAATTAATGACGAACCTACAAGTTGAACCACTGCTGCTTCATTACTTATTTATTTACTTATAGATTTGAAAATAGTCTTAAAAATGGCCTTTTACACAAATCCTGAGTCGTCAAACTAAAACAGAGTCATCCCTAGATCTACCTGCTGTTCATTAAGTATTTATTTACTATGACATTTAAATTATATTAATACAATGATGCATTAATACGAAACATCCAATAATATCTTTAATAATGTGATGATCAGGCCAACACTTGTACTGAAGAGTCATTAATGGATTCAAATAAAAGGGTTTATTCACTTTCACTGAGTGGGATAAATATAACTTATGAGCTTAGTGCGATTTAATGTATTTTATTTTAAAACAATACGCTGGAGCTGTCGATAAGATTAAATCTCAAAATGTAAACCAATGAGATTCGACAGAATGACGGTATCAGTGTTAATAATGTGTGACGGCTTCGGTGCAGCACAGGGTAAACATTCACTGAGTATGAAAAATAAAGATGAAACTGAAAATGTTTTTGGGCTCTACTTGTTAATGGGGGTTGACAACTTTACACTTAAACCGAGCAAAGTGACAGGGTTTGCTTATGTGGAAATTCTCGATGGTGCAGGACCACCAACCCCGTCTCCACGGAGTCACGCTCATGTGCTACTAATTTTCAGGACTTAAATCCACTGGCAGCGTTTTGTTCCAGTGCACGATGTGCGTGCATCATTCTCACACCGCAGCGCCTGACTGCAGCGCTGAAGAGCCGAGCTTCATGTTCTGTCTTCTGACTTTTTCAATATTCATCAAAGAAAAAACAATCTGCCCTGAACGTAACCGAGCACGTCTGAGCTGCTGGAGTTCAAACACAGACAACATCGATCGTGTTTTACTTTCCAGGAGCAAAAACTGTAGAAAACTATTTGGGTTTATATTTGCAGGTTTGATAAAAAAATGAAAATCTGCTGCATCATATTTCATGACAATGCTGATAGTGTTTTTATATTTGGCCAAAGACGTGTGAGATCTAATCTAGTTAATGTTCGAGCCAAATTCGAAGAAAGTCCCTCAAGATATCTCGGAGACGATCAGACAGACGGGCGGCTGGACACAACCCAAAGACATAATGGTTCTGTCACCAGCATTAAAAGAAATTCAATCACACAGTGGATGCTGCATCTTTCCGGAGAGGAAAACTCGCTCATGTCCCAAGATTAAATTGTGGCGAACTACAAATACACCTCTATTTTGGGGAAACTCCTCCCTGTGTCAACAGAGTGAAGTCTGAAAAACAACGTCTCTAAAAAATTTCCAGTATTAAAGAACTATCAACAAACCAGCACTCCAGTGTGTGTGTGTTTAACACGGCCAAACAAATCCAACACGTGAATATCCAGCAGCGAGAGTAAAACATGTAATATCATGTGTGAGCTGCTGCGTCTCAGTCAAACTGCGCAGTGTGACCAATTACTATGTTTTCTCTGCTCCACAGACGGAAAAAATGAAATCCGACTGAAAAAGCAAATGAACTGGCGACACACAGAGAGAGAGAGAGAGAGAGTTTAAAAACCACTCAGACCAACATTTAATTCAAAAACAGCAACACAGACGCCTGCGAGGAGCTAACGAGTCCATCACAGACACGATGTGTAGGTGTAGAAACATGAGTGAACTCCATCAGTGACCACGAGTCAGGGAAACACTTAAAACAACTCCTACACCAAAAACCACTTTATCCTCATCCAGTGTTTGCTGGAAGTGTAAACAGAGGACACGCCCTGAAGGAGACTTACAGTATTATATTCCTCAGGTTGTGTTTTTATTGGGAAAATGTCTGCGCTCTCCTTTTACCTGGAGCTCATTCAATCTAAATATGTTTTTAACAGTTTTAACCCTTTACGGTTTAAAGGATGAACGCCAGGTTCGCTCAGAACTGTGTGCGGCGGGCCTCGAGGAACGTTTTCTCGCCATGTTAAAAGACGGTAGGGATTCTAAGGTTTTCTACAGCTGCTGCTCGGAGTTCGAACATGCTACCTCCAAGAGGAGAGGACTTTTCAGCTGCTAAAGTTTAAATTAATGTTTTGCTATGTTTTGCACGGACTGAACAAAGTCCTGGATTTGTGAGGGGGTGTGTCACACCGCCTCTAGGTGTTGATTATCCAAATGTTTCAGGAGCTTCAGTGTTTTCTTTGAGGTTGAGCAGTTCCCTTTACCACAGACTTTGTACTTCATTAAAAAAAAAAAAAACTATGTCACCTCCTGGAGATATTTTGCTGTTTTCTGTAAAAAAAAGAATATTTAATTGTAAAACACTTAAAAAAAATAACTGATGTTATGAGCAAGAACGAAGAGACAGAGGTTTCAAAAATCCATTTCCACATTCTACATCAAAGTTTAAATTTGACTTTTATTCTGAGAGACGACTTTAAACTGTAAATATTCCTCAGAGGAGTCAAAACGTTAATTAACACAGGGAGGCCACGAGCTTGTTTACGTAATTCTTCCCACTGAGTTATAATCAGAATCAAACCGACTTAAATTCAGTCGTCTGGACGCTCGCGTTTCATTTATCCCGTCTCTGTGGCAACTAATGACCAGTTTCCTGTCCTCTCGTTCTGACCGTCTCACACACACACACCCAGTTTAACCATTAATCTCCCCTATTACACGCACAGACACACTCCCACCCTCCTTCAGTCCAGCTTTACAACACGCTAAGTGAAACTCAACAACACGTATGATCTGGATTGGAGCCAGCGACTGAACCTCAAAACTCTTAATAATGAAATCTACGGTCAGAGATGTCTGTATAAATAAAAAGGACATGTATTTAATTCTCCTTCACTGGCTTCAGTGCATTTTTACTGCAGTAATTTTAGTTGTACAAAGTAAAATAGTTTGATTTGAACACAACAGAGCTACTTTCACACACAGATCTGCGATCAGAGTTAATGCTGAATGAAAACAGTGTTATAATAATTACAGCTGCCGCAGTAGAGACAGTGTGTAGAGTGTGCAGTGAGTGTGCAGTGTGTGTGCAGTGTGTGTTGCAGCAGTTCGTACTCACTCTGCTGCTCCCTTTGAACAGTTTAAAGCTCATCCACTTTGGCATGTCGACCTCGTCCTCGTCTGTCTCACTCTCTCACTCACTCTCTCGCTCTGTCTGTCTTTTGACAACTCCCTCGTTTGTGTCTTTGCCACACACACAAACACGCCCTCACACTCACTCGCCCTCTCTCTCTGTGTGTGTGTGTGTGTGTGTGTGAGAGAGAGAGAGAGAGAGAGAGAACAAACAGCCATAGCTTTGTGTTAGATGGGTATGGCATTCTCCTCGGGGTGTGTGTGTGTGTGTGTGTGGGTCAGTGTGTTCACATCTTACCCACTCCCCGGAAGCTACTTGTGCTACTACTTTCAACTGTAAGGGCTCTCTTTGTGTGTGTGTGTGTGTGTGTGTGTGTGTGTGTGTGTGTGTGTGTGTGTGTGTGTGTGTGTGTGTGTGTGTGTGTGTGTGAGTGAGTGATTGACACATGAGTCATATGACCAGCAGATGGCTACTGTACGGCTTCAGTCTGAACCCAACACTGATTGCATGAGAACACACACACACGTGTAAACAATTGCTAACCAGCGTTCAAGTGTCACTTTTCAGAAGAAAATCAAAAATCTTCATTTCGCACAGTGAAAGAAACGACGGTTACTCATCGGAGGCCGAATACATTTCCTCCCAAAGTAGGATTTGTTAGTTTGTCTCATGACAGCAACACAAAGCATCAAACTCCAGTGGAAGAATAAATTAACCCTCAAGAGTCTTCGGCCGTTTTTTTTTTTTTTTAAACCATTCGTAAAGTTTCCTCCAAGTCACCAGATAAATGTTTTTGTCACGTTCTCATGGTTTGAATTAAAATTCTACTCAACTCCACTGAAAAATGAAACGGGTCAACGATGGCCTTTAAACGTCAGAGGAAAAACAAAAACAAGCCCGATGGACTTGATCCTGCTTCACAAATGTCTTTTAAAGAAGTTGAAGCAGAGGAATAAACCTTGGTTCAGCTTCTGCCAGTGATGCGCGTTCATCCCTGGGGGAGTGTAGAGTAAAGTTTTATTAAGCCTGGCTTTTCAGAGGAACAATTTTCACTCCAACTGAGGGCGGAGAGTCTGTACTCCGACCTGCAGAGCTGTGGTGGAGCCATGAGGGCAGCCAAGTCGTCAACCGCTGGAATGAAACCTTAAATAAAGACCACAGACTGAACCGCAGCTGAGTCATTACGCCACAAAATGTCACAGGAAAAGACCGATTCCACACAACGTCACACAACTGACATATTTAACAAGACGTTACGCAACCGGCGCGAACCTCAGCGAAATATCAGAGGTGGAGGGCCATGCGTACAAGTCGAACAAATACTGAATCGCATCATGTTCTGCGCACAGAGCAGTGAAGTGTTTGGACAGCGGTTGGTCAGTTTCAAATTATCCGCTCGTTTTTCGGATCTGAAACCTTTGAGGTTAAAGTTTGGTTCCGTTTCATGGAAAACAGAAAGAAACCATCACATATTTAAAAACAACCAGAGTTTAACAAAGTGCTACAAAGATGGACGACATGGCAGCTCCCTAAAAGTGGAGCCGAATAATCTCGAACGCACCCTGGTGGCCGGCTGCAGGACAACGACCAGACAAAACACAAATCAAAGTAGATGTTGAAGGAATATTTTCCCAAAGATGGTTTCTCTCGTTTGAAGAAGATGTTATAACTTTGGCTTTATTCAGTTATTTGAAGATATAACAACAGGGAGAAACATTGTGATTGACGGCTGACTCTAACGCATCAGTGGGACCCGATGGCTTTATCCCAAACATCACTACTGCACGGAGTCCGACTCCAAATGACTCGATAAGCACAAGATGGCGACTGTCTTCCTGCTTTATTTACAGTCTGATTAAAACAAGGCTTATTCTCATTTTTTAACTATGGGATGTCACGTGTCGGCAAGATCTGCTGTTATGTGTCTGGTGAGAAAAGCTTTGACTGCATCACATGTAATTTAAATTCAAACTAAGATGTGGAAGTTTTGACATATCCACGCTGAGCGAATGGTTTTGTGATTAAATATATTCTTTCTCATGGAGCAAGGATATAATCTAGACTATATTATATCAATATAGGTATAAAAAAATAGTTTGACGTTATTTAAATAGCGATGCCTGTGCTGAACACAGCTTGACATGATTTTCTATATCATTTAAAATTTAGGGGATCATTAAAAAAAGTATGGATTTATGGAACATAAATATGAAATAAAGGAAAATGATTCCCATAATGAATGTGAATATTATGGAGATTAACAGCCCCAATAAAGCTTGAAGTGAAGGACAGAAGTGGAAGACGGAGCCAAATTCATAAATTTGAAAAATGTACATCGTCCGTATACTTCAGGATTGATCAAAGAGAGTACAGGTCTGGAAAAGACGTCAAACCTGCTGGAGCTGCTGCTAAATTACACAGATGGTAAAGTGACATCTTACACTGTAACATGACAAGAGGCTGTTTTCTTACAAATTAAACTTCTTGTGTTAACGGAGGTAAAAGCGTGAAAATGGCGGAAAAGGCTGAGCAACACGAGGGCTCGTAATTGTAAGAGACAGAGAAATGAAAAAAAGTTAAGCAAATAGAAAAACTCTGTAGACACAAGAAGAGAAAAAAAAACGTCTCGAAAAACCACGAGAAACAGAAGCTTCCTGTCCGCACACACACACACACACACACACAGTGGAACATCTGACTGTGCCAACACTCGGCTGTTATTAAAGAACACTGGAGCCAGATCGGGTGCAGGGGCATAAAAAAGTGGCACAGAGACAGAGAGGTGTGAAAATGTAGAAAGTGAAGAAGACGGGTTGGATTGCAAAATGAGCAAATTATCATGAGTGTGTGTGTGTGTGTGTGTGTGTGTGTGTGTGTGTGTGTGTGTGTCGGTCTGATTCAATGACGGACTGCAGACGGTGGAAAGAGAGATAGAAATAGAGCAAGAGGTTTATAAATATGGAAAGAGAAGAAAAAAATAAAAATAAGGGGAAGGACGGGCAAGAAAACAGGCCGAGGCCAGAGAGAGAGAGGGAGGGAGAGAGATAGAGAGAGAGGGAGAGAGAGAGAGAGGGGGAGAGAGAGAGAGAGAGAGAATGTTTACTGAAAATAGGTGAAATGAGGAGAAAAAGGAAAACAGGTATTAACAAGTCTTGGTATGAATTGAGAAGACACAACAACTCCTCCTCCTCCTCCTCCTCCTCTTCATCCTCCTCTCTGATGTTAATGTCTTCTGTCATTAACACTGACCCTAAACGATCACACTGAATGCGAGAAGCAAACGTACATGTAGCCTGTCAATCACTGCGATGATCGGTTACACCGTTTAATGTGAGCTCTTCTCTAAAGTTCAATTTTGAATCAAACACTTAAAGACCTGCTGCTGTAAAAAATAATCTTAAAGGTTCAGTGTGTAGAATTCAGTGACATCTAGTGGTGCAGTTGCATACTGCAGCTGAATACCCCTCACAGTCGTCATAGAAACTCAGGAGGTGTTTAGTTTGTCCGATCTGGGCTTCGGTAAAAAAACATGGCGGCCTCCGTATAAAGAGGACCCGCCCCTGGTGTAAATATGAAGTGTTTAAAATATAAAGAGCTCAGTCGATAAAGAAAACAACCGTTCGTACAGATTAGATGAAACATTAGTGAAAACATCATCACACTGGACCTTTAAATCCACAGTGAGTTTTTTTCCCTCAGGTCTGGTGTGAAAACCATTAGTGTAGTGATATTAACCACAAAGCGAGTCTTGAGAGCGGCTGCAGTGTAGAACAAACACACGCTCAGATCACTGAATTGTCTTCGCTCCAAAACACACAAGGGATTGGCGTGCTGTATCATAATAAATCCCTGGAGGCCCCGCGGAGCCATGGGAATGCAACATCAACCTCATCACATGAGACGGGTACTGCAAGCCTCCTGCTACTCTCCTGGGAAAATAAAATACATCTCAGATCCAGTGCCACCACAGCCTTTCACTTCCAATCTGTACTTCAAGACAAAGAGATTCAGGCAAAGTGAATTAGCATCTTACACAAAGGGGATGGGGGGGGGAAAAGGAAGATGGAGAATTATCAGCAAAGTCACGTCCTCTCTTTAGCAGAGAGGATGCAGTTATACGCAGTTGTTTTGGGTAAAGCCGCTGAAAAAAGTCGATTAACCTCGCTCCCACTGACGGTAGGAGTTTGTCTCTGATGAAAAATTACTGTAAATAAATATAAATATTTTTCCCCACTCGGAGCCAGAGCTGATAAAATCCAGCATCTGCTTCAGACTCATTTGACCCGGGAGTGAATGATGATTGAATCCAATCCCCACTGCAGACAGGAGCCAGTTAAAGGGGTTTTTCGACCACTGGTGTGTTTTCTCTCATGTGGCGGAGGCGTTGCCCAATCAGCAGAGACGCTAAATAAACCCTGTCGTATTAAACATGTAATGGAAGTTCTCTACAAATGTGGCAGATGCTGCTTGGTGTTCACATACATTTTTAGAAGCAGGGTTTCCAGACGGAAAATCCGAGACTGTAACATCCAAGGTTTTGTCCGGGTTGAACGCAGCCCCTTCGCAGCACTGTCCCATATGTTGCTAAGTCCTCATTCTGTCCCAATAAAACCCCACCCGCTTGTACAGCCTAATTAAAAACAGAGATAAATGAACAGCATCAAACTGCATCCAACAACACAGACGACTGCAGGTCACAGCGAAAGCGGCGCTCTGCTGTGTCAGCGAACGAAACGTGAAACCTATCAAAACAAAATCCAGGAACATATACTTTGATGTTTTGAGGAAAACAGCGGAGGAGGATCCAAAAATAACGAGCTGGAGTTTTTCTAAATCCCAGTAACAATAAACTGGACGAGAACAACAACACACCCACGTTGAAAAAACAGGCTGGAAAAAGTCACTGTGATGTTTGACTGGAGACACAAAGACAGACGCACGAGTAACTGTACACCAGACCTGTGTATTATTTACATGTACTGCAGATACTGTAGGTATATTGTGCACAGACGAGTGGAGAAAGAGTGTGATACAGAGGGACGGTGGTACAGTGGACAACAGAAGAGGAACGAACAAAACACACACTCAAGATGCACTGAGTGAGGAAGAGAGAGAGAGTGTGTGTGTGTGTGTGTGTGTGTGTGTGTGTGTGTGTGTGTTGCTGACATTTAGAGGCAGGCTAAGTGTGTAGGCGTGGGGTTGCTCGGTGAAAAGGCCACACTGTGTAACCCTACAGTGGGAGGCCATGAAGGACATCTGTGTGGGTGGGTGTGTGTGTGTGTTTCTGTGTGTGTGTGTGTGTGTGTGTACGCGTCTCGCGGTGAGAGGGGCGGTGCTGTAGTAGCGCTGAAGAACAACAGCTAAAATCAAAACAAAAAACAGTCTGTTCTTTAGATTTCTGCTGTTGTTGCTTGTTTCTAAACAAAGCAACACAACTGAACTCAACACGACGATAATAATTCAAAGTGTCCTGGTTGGTCTGTGGAGAGATAATATTCAGAAGTGTATGTAAATGTAAAACTGTTCAATCCTCTGACTTCATTTAAAAAAAAAAAAGATGTTTATTCACACGACTCACTTCAACACAATTAGACCGTCAAAATAAAAGTTTAAATCCGGACTTACAGACACTGGCTGGTAGGAGGCATCAGCGCAGACGCCTGCACACAACCTGAAGAGGTTTTTCATCACCCTCTGCTTCTCTGTTCCCGTGGTAACATTGCCGAATACCCCTCATGCACACGTAACCTTAACCTACACGTAGACCTAATGATGAGTGTCACTCGCTCACAGACACACAACTATAGAGCTTCATGCATCTCGCAGCACTTTCTGAAATGTGCTCAAACACACTGTCAGGACCACAGCCCCTGCTTCTGCCCATTGTAGCTGCACGGGAGACCCTGTAGCGCAGAGGCAGCTGTGGGTCATTAGCTTGTCACGGGCTGCAGGGTGATAGTGCGTTCATGTGGTGTTGAAATAATCGGAAAAATTAGTTCCCAACTGAGAAAATTCACTAGAACACTGGAAAAACAACAAGGAGTCACTGACGTCACCGTTTATAAGCCAATTAATAATTTACGTCTGTCGCACCTTTCCTCTTCGTCCCTCGGCTAATGTTATGACGAGGTTTCCAGGTGTTGTTTAAACGCTCTGAACACGTCAGCGTCCATGTTTTCTCCACATTCTGACTTCAGACCACATGAACTCACCAAAGTCAGAACAACAGAGCATGTGACCAGCCAGCGAATCTTAATCAGCTGCCGTCCACTCGTCCTCCATCATTCATGTGAGTGTGTCCTACCTTGTCGCTGTCTACAGTGTTCTGGGACGTCCGGGAAGCGATGGAGATGGTGTCTGGTTGGCTGCTGCCATCTCCCTGACTGTCTCCATCTTCACAGCCCTCCCTGAAAACACACACACACACACACACAATCAGGATCAATGTCTCAATTTAAACTCTCCAGTGGGGAAAAGTCAAGTGGCTCTGTACATTTCACTGAATTTACAGGAGATTCATTCCCCGTCTGCAGGCTGAGCTTCTCCCTCATGAAGATGAACGAAATAAGAGATAAATCCAACCCTCTGAATTTTTTTTCCTGACCTCAATAAAGAAAGTTCAAAATGTGTCGAGCCTTAAATGAAATGTTTTCTCTCCTCAGTGATGAACCTGATGATCTTTCTACCTGAGGTGATACCTCCTCTGTCCTCTGTGTGTCATGTGTCTGTTCATGTCCTTGTTTACCTCTTCGTGTTGTTCCTGGGTTTGTTCAGTGCTGGTGTTTTGGGCAGATGAAGTGGCTCCTTGAGCGCCCCCTTCAGGTGAGTCATCCTCTCCTGGATCACCTCCCTGATGTTTTTAATCCACTCCTGTTTAGCTTCCATACTGGACGCCTGGAAAAGATGCGACCGATGTTATTATCGTTATTATTAACATTATTATTGACATCTTACTCTGATGGCGAACCATTTAATCGGAGTTCAGGAGACAAATCTTATATACATAAAAGTTTCAACTCACTTTTAGCACAGTTTTATTGTCAGAGGAAGGGGTTCTTCCTGCCCACAGGGCAAATTTACACGGGTCACCCTCAATGTGCTCGGTTACCCCCAACTCAGACGTCTGCAGCAGAGCGAGAGGGGAGAGATGTTTATCAGACTTGTGAGTTAGCAACAGTTAGCACGTGTAGCTACAGTACAAACACACACACCAGTAGTCTGTTCTTGTACTGGTACTTGGTTCTGCCAGCTGAGTCTTTAATGTCTTTGCTGAAGACGAGCGAGAACTCAAACAGGAAGAGGTGCCGGTCCCGCCCCTTCCTGATGAGAGAGCGCGGATCCCAAACCTGGAAACTGTCCTGGAGGATGAGCTCGCCCTGCACCTCCAGGTTCTCCTCAAAGCCTGAGGAAGAGGAGGGAAAGGGAAGAGTTCAAACTGCCCGAAGCCCGACCTCACAGTAAGTCATTCAGCTGAACAGGAAACAATGATATGATATATTTTACGAGATCAGACAGGATCTCACCCTCCAACATGGCAAGGTGCATGGCATCATTCGCTCTCTTAGGAACACTGAGCATCACCTCCAGCCCATCTTTGATCTCCCCTTTACCTTCTTCACAGCAAGACAACAACTCCTGCACCAAGAGAGGATATAAATCAAGAACAGAGGAAATGACGGAAAGCAAAGCTGCGTGTGCACTGTGTGAATGTACCTTCAGCAGTAGTTGGTACTTGGTGATCCTCTGGACTGGTTTGATGAGGTAGGAGGAGATGGAGTTGGCCAGTCCACGTCTCTGCTGAATGTCCTGTTCATGCACACAAAGACCGAGTTACAGCAAATACCAAAACAAAACAACAAATGAGGAATTGTTGTAAATGTTATTCTGCAGGGAATGTTTTCAATGATCAGACAGCGCCCTCTGCTGAAAGACAGGTGAACTACATAGATGACCTGCAGCTGCATGCTCTAAGTAACATTAACAATCTTAATATGAAATGATAATAAAGAATAAAGGTTTTGTTTTAATTTGTACTATTGTTCACGATTCGAGTTGTGAACGGAGCGGTGACGGAATAAACACTGAAGGATTTACTCACATCGAAGAAGGTGCCGGCGTGCTCCAGTATGAGCTGACTGGAGTCTGGTTTGTTCTTACAGTAATCCACATAAATGTGGAATTTATCAGCCTGGAAAACAGGAGAGGAGGCTCAATATTATATTAAACAGTGACTCCCAGATATTTATTCCCAGATCCTCGAATCGAAAGGTCAGAGGTCAGATGTATGAAGTCAGGGGTCAGACGTCTCACCCAGGTGACGAAGCAGTGACCAACGTCCTCTGGTAGCTGCTCATAGTTCACTAGCTCCTTCAGGAAAATACTGGAAATACACAAATGCAGAAAACAAAAGATCCCAATGAGCACTTGATTTGTTTTAAATGAATTCAGAGCTACAAACCTGCAACTGAAAAAAACTGTGTAGCTAAGATCATGTGGATTCAGTCAGGAATCAACCCATCGAGGGGACTGTCGGTCCTTGGTGGAGGTTTGAGCAGAAAACATCAAAATTAAAACATGTCTGAATCCCATTAAACGTCCGGTAGGTTAAAGATTCCCTTCAGCTCTATTGAAGTACAAGAAAACCTTCCCACGAGGAACCAACACAGGGACTTCCCGAGGTACCGCGAGAAGATCAGACACATAAAAAGTTCATGAACTGTCTACGGAGGAAAACCTCAAAGTCTCCTCTTCATCTCCCCTAAAGCTGCGATGTTAGAAGAAAAAAAAAAGAACCAGATAAAGTTTCCCCTCAGGGTTTTATAAGTGGTGAGATTCTGGGTTAAAAGCATTAGCTCTGTGGAGGAGTTGGCTCATTAATGATAAATATGCAAAATGCCTGCGTTGATCTTTTCTTTAACCGATCATCACTTGGCGACGTGCGACTAGAGCTCAAAAACAATATGTTGTTGAGATGTATTTGGCGCTTGTTGCTCGGGAAAATCCTCCCTCTGGTGTCTGACTTGTGGGATCGGGTCGTCACGATGGAATTAAATGATACTGAATGGAGAGAGACGTCCTTTTACTGGCTTATAGTTATTTACAGGGTACTCTCAAAACCGGGATAAAGGCTTATCCAGGATACTGAAAATCAGGATATGATGTATGTACGCTAAAACACAAAAATACTTCAAAAATAATAAGTGGGATACCGGCGTGCACGTAAACACAGTCTGTGTGTCTCTCACTTGTTGTGGAAGTCGTAGATCTCCTGCATGTTGCCGAAGATGATGAGCTCCTTGTTGGCGATGCCTGCAGGAATCTCCTCCACACCGCTGGTCATCTCCCACAGGTAGGTCTGACACACAGTCAGGAAATTAAAGCAGGCAGGAAAACAGTCCATGTGTCGAACAACGTTACAGAGGCGGAAGTGTTTTTTTTCGTTTTTTTTACCTCGAGACATTCGT